>NC_069133.1:38934445-39056945 GCF_026914265.1 Mya arenaria | reverse complement strand
ACTTTACTTAGCCCACCCAACCTCTTCTATTGTGATCCTGCAGTTGCCATTTGGCACGTTCCTTGCTACACCTGTGACCGAATAGATTTACGTTGATCTCAGTTCTGGCATTACATCATTTTCACATTTACTACAAAGCGTTAATTCTAGCCCAATTCCCATAGCCTAAGATGAAAGTCGAGTTCAACCCTCAGTACTCAGACCAATATAATTTGCGACAAATTAAGTCGAAATGTCTGCTAGTGATATCAATAACACACATACAACAAACAATACGATCCATAAATCAGAATGAACAGCAAGGGTTAAGCCGAACGAGCAAAGGCATTATGATATAAAAGCTAGGTTAATAGGGTCACCTGAATGTGAACAATTAACGTTACTTCGTCCCATATACAAACAGGGGCGTAGCTAGCCCTCTATTCATGTGGATTCATAATTATGCTAGGGGGTCCGGTGGCATGCCCCCTCGGTATATTTTGAAAACAATTGCAATCTGGTGCATTCTGAGGGGCTTTATTTAGTACTAGAAAATGGGCAGTTTTAGGATCATGTAGACGTCAAGTACGCATACTGCAACTTTGGCTATATACATATTTTTTTTTATTTTTTTTTACTTTTTTTGTCACAGTCATGTGGATTCAGCCGCGTACTCGCGTATTGGCAGCTACGGGCCTGACCATGCTACTTGGACCTCGGCCAACCTTAGGAAGATAGTTCTAAAAATCAAGTAATTAGCCCACTTTGATCATTGAATAACGGTGTTGCAACGGATTTCTAGAAATGCTATTACCTTAATAGATATTCAGCAGCCTGCAGACGCAACAGTCCGCCACTAATAGTGCATAAATTAACTGACTTGCTTCATGTTTCGTTTCGTAAATCACCAGAAATTGCAACAATGTTCCCGCGTTCTTCGACGTCTGAGTACTACTTGATTAATCTCAGATTTCAACCAGCTTAATCGATTAGGTTGCACCGGTTATTAGTCTATGGGAGGTACAGGCGAATTGCTAGATGACATATTCAAATATTTACTGCCAATTGGCGTCTGATTTGTAACTCAAAAAACGTCATATATTGCGTCAGGCGGGCATCTAGTATGATGTATTACGTCACTGACGAAACAACTTAAGAACTTAAGGTAATAGTTATATTACTTTTACCGAGTTACTCCTAAGTTAATGGTCTGCTCATTAGATATATAACGACAAGCCCTCCTAGATTTAATCATACGCAATTTTTAAAGATGGATATAATACTCTATACCGATTTGACACCGAATTAACTACATACTAGACAAATAACATAAACGTACAGTTTTGGAATCTTTCTGCCCTCGGCAGGGGCGTTACCAGGGAATCGACGTTTGAGAGGGCGTAATTAAAGTTAGGGGTGCAACATTTTGATATGCGCCCCCCCCCCCCCCACCAAAACCGAAATTTATAAGGTATACGATGTTTTCAAGGGTTTTGACACCAATAATTTTTTATTTATTCAAGTCCGAGCTGGTGCATTTTGATGGTATTTTATTACCTTTTTTCTCCGAAAACGACAAAAAGTAAATTTGAACGATTTTTTTTAGGGGGGGGGGGTGTAGGCGTTAGCCGGGTGCTATGTTGCACTTTAAGCAGTGCGATGATAACTAGTTATTTATGTTATGACTAAATGACTAAAATCACTACAATTTAGAAGCAATGCTGTTTGAAGTTATGTGCCGTGTACATAGCCTTGGTTGTGATGGTTCCAGGGGCCGTATTCGCGTACAATTGTATAGACTCGAACTCAGTCTCCGCCTTAGGTTCAGGCAATGCTGAAACTATTTTGAATTTCGTCTTCACTAACGACTTTACCCAATTTCAGCTGAGATGGTGGTGTGTAAGCTTATCTATACTCGCACTCGGGCCTTGGCGAGTGCTCCGTTAAGATTGTTAGTCGTTTTAGGTTGATGGAGCATAGTGCACATACAGAATGTAACCCTGGTTAGTGCTTCCCTGGTTCTTTAACGTGGACCAGTGTATATCACTGTCACACGGGGCCCCCTTTAACGTCTCTCCCGGAAGACGATCAGTATTTTTAGTGATGCGACGGGGAATCGAACCTGCGACCCCTGGATTGATAGTCAAGTGTGTTACCACTAGACCACGGATCCGCCACTCAGCTAAGATAACTTTTTCTCGCATTCCAGATAGGTATATCCAAACATTTGACCTTGCTGGAAATCCTTATCTTGTCCACAGATAAAGATAAAAAAGTACCCCTATGTACAAATTAAATTTTACCTATATTTTGTTTAATTTAACACATGTGGGAGAAAAAGCATCTACCATGACCGCTCGTGTAAGATATTTTCATCCCAAGCCTCGCCATGTAAGATACGTATAATCTCGTTGATGCAAGTGGTATTCTACGTTCCTTGCGTCAGCAGTTGTTTACACAATATCAGACGCTGCCCAAGTGAAAGGTATTGTTTACACCAGCGGTTCCAGGGAGGTTCCAGAGCATGAGGCACCCCCACCCCTAAAATCCTCCAAGCTTATTTTTTACTTCAATAAAGGAGAATAAAAGTAATAACATACGCCCAAAATGCACCATTTCGGACAAGAAATTATTTAACTTTTCTTGGGGTTGCACCCCGACCGCCATGCCAACACTTTTAACCAAATAGAAATATGTTCTAAGGAAGGGGCGCAAGTCAATTAGTTAAGATCCTAACTTAGGATCGTAACTAATTGACTTGCGCCCCTCCCTCCAAAACTGAAATTTTCTATCGCAACTTATAATAAAAGGACGGGTCAACTTTATGACCCTCACAAATTCTGTATGTCTTATCTGCCTTAATCTTACACTGCGTCCAGTTGATAAATAAGTGCTTAACTAACGTATCTTAACGCTACTATTGCACTGAGAGGAGAAATCGATAGAGACCGTCGTTACCCTGATAAGCTCCAAAGTTTGCAATGAGTTCCACCCCCTTTAATGTCATATCGTGGATCCGCCCCTGGTTTACATGTTTGCTATTGAATATAGTGCTCATGTGAGGAAGGGGGATTTTGGTCCAAAGTATTTCAGACCACAGGCGTATGAGGTTGGGTTCTATGAATCCATTTTAAAGATGCACGCTTATTCCCAAATACGATAAACTACAATCAATACTATTGTTTTAATATACCAAAAAGGATGACTAAATGTCGAAAACAATGGTTCTTATGAAGAATACCGAGTTTAATATATAAGAAAGGTGCAGAAAACACGGTATTTCTACCTTATGAAACGAAAGTAGATCACAGTAAATCTTTTAGCACTTACCAATCATTAAATACGTTTTCATCTATTAAATACACGGTTACAATCTTGTTATCAGTAATTAATATTTTCCATAAATGCATTAGTTAGTACGAAGTTAAAGGTTTATCACTCAAAATTGATGTTTGTTAAACATGTCTATGTATTGATTTTAACAAAGGTTTCACCGATTCAGTAGAATCTATGCCTCCAAGGAACATTGTTTCACTGACCGATTCAAAGCGGTAAGAAAAATATATAAGAAAAATATTATTGTACAAATGTAATATGTTTTGTATTTTTTCCCGTTGCCTTTGGCATTGTGCTTCGAGTATCTGTTGAGCGTTGATGCATGATGGCATTCGGAACTCCTCGGCCTTTTTCATCGAAAACAACCTCAGATGTATGCCGGTACATCAGTTGAAGTAGTTCGTAAATTCTTGAATTATATCATTAATTAAATGTAGTGTTTTAGAGTTGTATTTATTGATCTAAGTTTAAATTGATTGCCAGTGAAGTGTATTATTGCAAAAATAATTAAAATTCCCTAGATTTAAATCAAAAAGTTTAAATGCTAAAAAATATTACTACGCGATCTACTTGCAGGGGACTTAAACGTCCCGCTTTTTTGAGTATGTAAACCGTCCAAATACATCCGAGGTCGTTTTCGATAAAAATGGCCGTGGAGCTCCGAATGGCTTGATGGGTGAGAGGCGGACACCAATACCATTAGACTGCTCTCACCCATATTCAAACTAGACATTGACATTATAAAAATAATCATAAAAATAAGGGTCTAGCACACACACAGCTTATCGCTGGTCGATATTCTAAGAAAAAAATATTGAGTTGTGCTTCGACATTTGTATAATGCTTAATTCTGTAACGGTCCGCTGTAGGCGGATGTGTGTTCATAATATTCCGTATAAAACGGAAGTACGTTCGTAGTACGTATGTTAACTTGGTAATATGCAAATTAGCAAAGCCCGGGATTTGTTGGTGTTTGTTTCATTACGCCAGAAAGCTCGGCTATCTGGTGTTGGTGTTTCATTGGCGTCTCACTTTACAAATGGTGGCAGCGGTGTGATGATGACAAAAACTGCCCGAACGGAGTTGCCTTACCCATAAGATTCCCAGACCAAGACTCGGGACGAGTCTTCTCGGAGGGGACAGTTATGTAACGGTCCGCTGTAGGCGGCGGATGTGCGTTCATAGTCTCCACTTCTATGCGCTTGCTAGAAAGCTCAGCTGTCCTGTGAGGCATAGTAAGTTGGAACTTCAACAACCATTAAAGCTCTGCTTTCCTGATGGTTGAAGTGTAACGGTCCCCTATAGGAGGCAGAGGTCTACAGCGGCGGAGGTGCGTTCATAATAATATTCCGTATAAAACGGAAGTACGTTCATACCGGATGTAAACTTGGTTGGTAATATGCAAATAAGCAAATCACGGGCTATGTGAGAATGGAGGAGTTAGTGTATATAAAGACCAGTGGACCACTTCAGGGTCGAGCATGCTTTTCCCTGAAGGGAGCTGTTGGTGTTTGTTTCTTTCAATATCTCATAACAATTTTTATGAAACAACCAGAATATGTTTCTTTACCTTTTCAATTATAGGAAAGATTCTCAATAATGAACTCAGTTGAAATAATATTTGATTAATTTTGTGGTACTTGGGCAGGGTTTTAGCAAGGCTTTAAAGGGGCAGAAAGGTCTGAAAAGGGCCAGGGCATTGAGGGATAAAAGGGCACATTATAATGGTTTGTGAAAAACGTACATTTAATAAATTTGACAAAAGCATTCAGTTGAAAAAGGTAGATGGGTACACATGCTGGTCTCCATGAGGGCAGAACGTTGCTTCCAAAAAAGGGCAGGGTGCATGAGCACCCTTCTTTAACATTTTAGTCAAAACCATTCACAAGTATAAGTATAGAAATCATAAATATCTGTGTATGCGCCATAAGTTTTTCTGCGACTACAATACACAACTGAAAATAAAAAAAACACAACAACAACCACATTTTTTTATAATTTTATATTTTTTAGCAGAGTTTGCTGGAATCTTTTGACAATGCAAACTAAACCTAACAATTTATCATCCATAAATTATATAAATGTATGTAACACTTATTGATCCATTGTTCAGATTATGTGATTATCAACATTGTTGTTAACTTGTATATGTGAAATATTTGATGATGTTTTTATATGATTCTATATCATCAAGTACAGATGGAATGTCTAAAATCTTGTTAGAAATACTAAGATCACAAGTCAAGTTTATACGGTAAACTTTCAGATTAGTAATGATTTGAAGGTTGACCACAATAATGTTAACGACGTTGTTAACTTCACTTAAGTATTAAACAATCAGTCCAATGCTGTTAACTTTAACAAAATTATGAACAATCAGCCCAATAATTTTTCCAGAGAAGATGTGTGCAAATAAAAGTACCATATTTAAAAAAAAATCTTTTAACATATACTCCAAAAATAATCAATGAATCACTTTGTTAGGTGGTAGTATGACTGTGTTTGACCATTATATTTCAAATGCAATGTTTAAAAGCTCTTTAACAACAAAGTAAACAGCTATTCACTTAACAAAGTAACAAAAAAGCCCCAGATTTTAACAAATACTCCATTTCACACATGAATGAATCACTTAAGCAGTGGCAGTATGTTCATCATATTTCAAAAGCAAAGTTTAAAGTAAGTTCTTTAACAACACAGTAAGCAACTATTGACTAAACATAATACTAACAAGAAAGCCCCAGATTTAATGCCTTGGTATAATACAGTTCTTTTTGACACACCCACAAAAAAAATCATACAAAAACAATTCATCGTTATTTGCTATTTAGAACAAACAATCAATTTGAGTCTCATATACAACTATGAAACTATTAAAATCACTGGTAGATTTTAAAGTGACTCGACACCAGATGATACAATTGCAAGAAAAATGTAAAAAAACTAACATAAAATTGATATGGATGTGTTCAACGCATTTATTATTAATAACTGAAGTATCACATCACTTAAGACACATGCCTCTTTAGACGTTTTTGCGTATTTTTCCAATTCCTAAATTTATTGGGTCTGTCTACCACGTTAATGCCAATTAATTTTTAAAATAGTGTCGGTATATGCATTTGTACTTGCCACATGACTTCCACATTCTAAATATACACACTTTAAACCGGGAAACCTTTATGCGCTATTTATACGAATCAACTCAGCTGAGACAGCGACAAAATATTATTTTAATCATGTAAAGTTATGTATTATTGGCCTCATACTAGCTCTTATTGACAATTCTATGCTTGTTGCGAGGAAATATCGTATTTGGCGATTTTGGAACCATCTGGTGTCTAATCCCTTTAAGTCTGACTAGACTGACTTCAGCACACCATCTCTTGTGTTGAAATTCGGGGCCATGGCAGCCTTGTGTTCCGGTGTGATGGGATGGTCTGTATATTGTATGGCAGTATCCGTATGAGACAAAGAAACGTAGGGGAGATGAGAGTTGTGGCGCTGAAGTGCCGGGTAATATGACCTGTATGTCAGGTAAGCCACGGTAAGCCCAAGTATACTGCCAACTGTCACATCTGAAACAATACAAAATAGTCACTGAATCAGTATTTAAATAGAATGTTTTATGTTGTTAAATGGTTCAAATAATTATTTTATGCATTTTCAGTGTGAATAGAAAATTTGACACAAGGACATTTGTCAATGCTAATTACAAGGCTAGCCTAGTTAGCAGCTCTGGAGCGTGCCCAAATTTTGCCAGCAATTGACCTTTTTTAATTCTGAATTCCCAATCCAGCTACATGTAATATCTTACCTCTTAATCCATCATAAATTTGAGTTCTGAATTCAACTAGTTCAGCTCATTTCTTACTTCCAAATCTAACACTTTTATCTATTACCATTTCTCCCAATTTCTATATTCCAAATTCATGGTATTTCTGAATTTCCAATATATTGTACTTGTGAATTCCCAATTCATAGTATTTGTGAATTTCCAATTACATTGATTTTTTTTGAATTCCCAATTCAGTGCATTTTGAATTCCCAATAAATAAATTGTATTTCAGAATTCCAAATCCACCAAATTTTTAAATTCCCAATGTATTGTGTTTCTGAATTACCTATTCATTGTGATTCTGAATTCCCAATTCATTGTGTTTCTGAATTCCATTTTCATTGTATTTGTAAATTCCCAATTCATTGTGTTTCTGAATTCCCAATATATTGTATTTGTAAATTCCTAATTCATTGTTTTTGTGAGTTCCACATTCTTTGTATACATGTGAATTCCCAATTCATTGAATTTCCCGAATTCCAAATTCATTGTATTTCTGCTTTCCAGTTCATTGTATTTGTGAATTCCCAATACACAAAAATTCTAAATTTCCAATGCACCTAATTTCCAAATTCCCAATTCACATCACTTCCAAATTCCAATCTCTTCTCCATTCTTACCCTGCCAGTGGTGATGGTAGTCTGCTGTCCTAGATACACCAATCATTGTAGCCCACAACAGAGGCAGGATGACGACAACAATACGCCAGGCACTGCCCTTTCCTCTCATGTTAAAAATATGAAGCTTACCGGCAAGATACAGTGAGATAAATGCCAGGCAGGAAAAACACACTGCAAAGAAATTAAATTATCAATAAAACACATTTTGCATAATATGAATAAGCACATGTTTGGTTGTCGGTTGGCGCAGTGGTTAGCACACATGCTTTTCACAACGGTGTCCAGGTTCGATTTACGAAAATTTGTGTGAGGTTGGTTTATGCTCACCAGGCCACACAATTGGGTTTTATCCTGGAAGTCTGGTTTCCCCCACAACGCAAGACCACACTCTCGTAACACTGTGCCAAAGAGAGTGATTAATGTTGCAATAACTTTTTTCCCAATCGTTATAAAAAAAGAATACATGCTGTACCATTAACTTTAGTTTTCTAAAAATCAGGGATACCCATTGACAAAAAATATTTTTACCGGTCTGAATTAACATTCAAGTATTCTGCATTCAAGTTTACATGCACATTATTTTAAAGATATTTAAGATTTAATACGATTGTTAATACACCAAACACCCTGCATAATTCACAACCAACAAAATATAGATAGTATCATTTCAATCAAACTTATACTGAATGTTTAACCTATAAATTTTCAATAACTTATTTACTGTTTTAATACACACAAAAAAAAAACAGAAAAAAACAAGGCTAATTCCATTGAAAGAGAAAATTTATTAGCAGCCAAATTTGTATAAAACTGGTTAGTTCATAGGTCAAACGGCATATCAAATGTCATTTTCAAAAAAGGCACTTTTTCCATTTTGAACCCAGTATCATCTGAAGTCCAAAGAGATGCAAATATTACCATGATGACTTGTTTTCAGTGAGAAATAAGGTGACTGCTGACATTTTAATATTTTTTCCAACTTAGATAATTTCTAACTCATTTTTCCCAATTTTACTGGTCTCAGACCTAATATCAATACAGTAAAGAAATAGCTGAGTAAACAAACATGTTGTTGAAAGATTGGTTCTACATACAAGTTGCATGGCCACTTGGGAAGCTCTTGTATCCCTCAGTAACAGCCGCAAGATCCCCGGTACAATGTTCTGGATCTCCTATAGTCCCGTCAGGAAAACATCGCTCTAAGAAATCTGGTCTTGGTCTGAAGAAATCAAAAGAAACTAAACCATTTGGTGTTGTTTTTTTTTAAATTGAACTCATAATAAATTACTTAATTATTTTTTTATGTTCATCATATTAAATTTAAGTTTGATTCAATGTCATCCTGTTGCAAGCTTGATCAACTCACATCGAAGCTCCATTGTAAAGTCAGCTTTTAAAATTTCTCAGGGCCAATTCTTTGGTACCTTTAACAGTACTTGAAAACACTTAAGCGTTATTAAGCTTAAGTAGCTTATTTTTAACTTAAGCTTTCTTTAACTAAATGAAAATTGTGATTATCATCAAGATAATTTTCAGTCCAAAATCTCAAAATGTAAACATTACACAAATTATACCAAAACAGAAATATTAAACTTAGCCTAATTTTAGGGGTTATAAGATATTTGATAACTAGGGCCTTGAGTCCTTTTTGAGGGGCCAAAAGAAAGCTCCCTTTCTAGTTCTCAAACCCACAACCTCTTTGGTGATAGGCACACACAATTATACCACTAGACCACTCTCAGCCTTTAAGAGAGTTAACCCTCTTAGAAACTTACCTACCAACACCCACTTTTATACAATTGACCAAGCTTCCTCCTAAAAATATTGACAGCACTGATCCTGAAATACGACATTGGCATTTTGAGCTCATGAAAAAACATTGATTTTTAGCTTGGAATGAGTCAATTTTTGCATTAAGTTCAGATTGCAGTTTTTCATATTTACATCTTAGAATTGATGTTTTATGGCTGAAAGCGTTACCAATGCTTTTAGAAAATAAGAAGATTTTTTCGGCAGTTTCCCAAATAAGTGTGATCTGTTATATTGTGAGTTATCTTATATGAATGATTTGAAGGCATTTACATCATATCCCAAAATCAGCTGATATTGAGACAAAACTTAAATCATGTAAAAACTGTCAATCTGTGAGACTGCAGCTTTAAGGCTCATTCACCGTATTCACTGAGAGCGACAGAGTCCTCTGGAATAGTTTGTGTAATTTGTTATATATGAACTAATAATTATCAACTTACATTTATCATGGTACGGTACTTCACTTAGGTTTTAAGGTAATTATGTGTAATGCCTAATCAATGAATCAGTCACGTAGCCACATTATCAAAATACTGTGCACAAAATTCTTTGCTTTGTTTTGCTTATTTAAGGCTAAGAACTATAAATATAATTATGAAGTTTATTTATTTTACAACAAATTTTAAACAAGTCACTACAACATTGATTTGAACTTGTCACCTTCATTGGCACAATGTTACACATGAGAGTGGTATTTATTGTGGGGGCAAACCCACTCGTACAACCGAACGACCACAAATCAAACTCACATTTGCTCAGGCCATTATCATAATATACATTCATTAAAATATTTTAAAGATGCTGCATCATTTGATATGAAAACTTACAATGTATAATTACAAGATATTGAATAATGGTGTTACTTAGAAGTAAGTTGATATTGTTGAACAAAGTTAAAGCCTGAACAATCGTTGATTGAAAAATAGACAAGAATACAAAGTAAAATCTAATACAGCCATACCCAAAATAAACTGTATAAAATCCACCAGATCTCTGGTAAAGTAGTACATCAGCCATCCAGTCACAACAGGGGCAAAAAATAAGGTGCACTGAAATAGGAATTAAAATATATCTGTATTTTTTTCAAATTATGAACAATTTTCTGAGCTATACATTTAAAGTACTATTTCAGTAGATGGTTTTAATTTTACAAGGGTTTTGATTTGAGAATTACTCAGATTGCAAATTCAAAACCTAGGCCATATCTAATTGATGAAATCAGATTAACTGTACAAATCCTTTCCAATTTCAAATATTACTTTTTTATTTCAACTGCCGTCTTTTTATTATTACGCAACAACAACACCAGAGATGACAACAACACCAAGGCTATGACCATACCTCAACTCTTTTTCTCAAGGAGTTAAAAATGTTCTAAATATATTGTACAATGACACAGTGACTCGTGTTACCCATAAATATCTGCTAGGATAATAATCTGGTGTTCTTGGAAATTTGTAAAGCCAATATTCTTCTTGTTGGATTTTTCTTCTAAACCCTGGCATTTTGTCAGTGTAGCTGAAAAAATATAATAAGAAGCATTTCAGCATTATAGAAATAAAACTGATTAACCTAGTATCGGTAATGGAAAGAATTAGTTTCCAGTTTGAAAAGGCTTTAATAGTCTCTTCAGAAACACAAAGTAAGTGTAAAAATAGCGGAATTCAATGAAATTGAATGTTCTTACCAATATATCGGTCCCAAATGATTAATAAAGCACATTTGTCCAAGGCAGGGGTCATGGTCATTTTAGGGGCCTTCAACAGCTTTGAGGACTTTGGACGAGCTAAATTTTGACAGAGACCAGGTGATATCACCTGAGGTCATTTGGAATATAAAACTAGACTTATCTTACCTACAATCTTAATAAGTAATAATTTACTTACAAAAAGAAAGCCATGAGGAAAATCCGGACTGCAATTTCTGACTTCATTGTTGTGCTGCCCAGAGCTTTCATGGTGATCTGTTTGGGCTACTCCTGAACCTGGAATGAAGGAGATTAACTATATTCATGTATGTTTTTAAGGGTACTGGCAGGTATTGAAATTAGATTTATTGATGAACAGCCGAATAAATAACTTCTTAGGGTTGTCCGGTTAGCGCAGTGGTTAGCGTACTCACTTCTTACCAAGGCGACCCGGGTTCGATTCCTGGCCTAGGCGCATGTGAGTTTGGTTTGTGGTCACCAAGCCTGACAAGTGGGTTTCCTCCACAGTGGTACTCCGGTTTCCCCCACAACACAAGGCCATGCTCTCGCGTTACATCGTGCCAACAAGAGTATTTAATATAATGTTGTAATAACTTGTTTCACTATCATTGTAAAATAAATAAGTTTAAACTAAATAAATAACTAGTGTTTAGCACCCCAAAAAAATAACCCATAATATATAATCCAGATAGTGAGCTGCAGCTCTAAAATCATTTTGCCAGTGTAGGCAATAGTTCTAATTAGAACCACTTGACTACCAATAGGTACATCAAATTTGAGACTGTTCTTAAACAGCGTTGTTGATAAAAGTGTTTAACACTGAAATACTTGATCCCTTATGAAATGTAATTTAGTGGGAAGTTAGTTACTATGTGTGTCATTTTAATGACAAATAGTGCAAAAAGCAACAATGTATGTAATACTATATATGTATTTCTTTAGACCTTACGGTCAAGGATAACCCCTGAAAGTGCAAGCACTTATTTCCAACAGAGTCCTTTGTTTTTGCTGAAGGGACAGCGGGCTGAAGAGACAGTGGTGGGATACAAGGAAGTCCAGACCCTAGCTCTTTTTCGAAGAGACCCCTTGGTTCTTTTACGTGCTTGGTGTAAAGCACCGATACACGGGGTACAACTTTCCTGGGTTAAACCAGTACTGAGTACACCACTTTTCCAAGCACTACCTTTTTAAATGCAAAGCGCCAGGCAAGGGAGCTACTTGTTCCAACTTATAATGTGTTTTAGTATGACACGGTCAGGGATCGAACCCACGACCTCCCCATCCTTAGGCGGACGCTTAACCACTAGGCCACAGAGACGGTTAAACAATATCTAACTTGATTGAAATATTTAAGTCGGACTACATGTAGACCAGTGCTGCATTATCTTTCTTTGTGTGATCAATTTTCTGACAAAATTTAGCGTCTGCTTAAATTGCATTCAGTCAATTAATTTTATCAAGTGAGTTTGTTAAAAGGAACAGCAGGTGATATTGCTAACATGCACATGTAACCCTGCTATGGCACTAACTGAAATACCATACAACCAAGGTTGTCAGATAATGCACCAGTCATTTGTAACCATGGCCCCCCCCCCCCAGGTCTCGGGAATAGTGGGGACTTTGACTTGCGGTCCACCCAACCCTGGGTAAAATCCGCGCCCTGCAGGAACGAACAGATGGTCAAATCCCCGCCAAATGCCCCAGCACCCCAGCGACCCTAGGTAAGGCCCATTCCCTGCTATAGTTTTGCGAACACAAAACCACCACATAAACCCTTAAGTGCGGGGCTCTTGCATACATGTGATAATTTCTTGGGTCGATTCCGGGACACCCATCGTAATGTCAACGCACACTAGGGGGGTCCGGGGGCATGCCCCCCCGGAATTTTTTTTAAATGGGGAACGTCTGTGGTGCATTCTATAGCATATCTGGGGCTATTTTAGTCGTTTTTAACGTCGGGAAAATGTACCTATTTTGACTGCCAAGACGTATTTTTTACTTGACATGGTTGTTTTTTTTTCTGCATTTTCTTGAAAAAATAAAACCACCAGATATTTTCCCAGGCTTTAAATGAAGTGCTAACCAGGAGGATATGCAGTCTACTTTCGGTTTCATCAAAACAGGAAATAAACAACTATACGGGCACCTGTTTTCCCGCGCTTTTGAGAACATGCGTTACAAAATATTTATTTTTTCATCACATTTAAAACGTTTTATGACACACAATATTTTTCAGACGATAAAGAAGATTTTCCAGTCGATGAGCTTTTTTCCGTTTGGAGATGCATATAATTTTGATAAAGACGTGTCAACAATCGGCTGTATAAAGCGATCACGTGACTTACCATGGTCACGTGATTAAAGCACTCTATATAATCACCTGTAAACCCCATATCGTCAGTTTTATTTCGGCGTAAAAATACACACGATAGTTCGGAAAAAAGGTCAAAACACTAAAATTCCTTATGGACGCATAAGTTGTTAAAAGTATAACGACGTATCGACTTTGAAATTTGAAAGGAATATGGGATGTTTTCCGTGTTTTAATTTTGTTTTTTTTACTCATTTTGTCACTTTCTTTGAACTTACCTTCATGCTCGTTTGTTGGTAAAATGTGTGAAAAATATCAATTCATCAATTAAAAGCTATCATTTATAAGACCAAACAAATCCATATGAAAACAATGAATTTGTATACAAGAACCCTCCCCCACTCGTTAAGCACAACAATAGGCCGATAGATCAATTATCGGGTGATTGACGATGACCTCGACGACACACGTACCAATTAACGGATTAGTGTCAACATGTCCTGTGTTTTACGACCAGTGTCCCGGACAGGCAAAATAGCTGACTTACATTGGTAAAATTAAGATAATCGATTCCGAGATTATTTTTTTTTTATGACTTTCCGGGACAAACATGCACCCTCCGTGACTCCGTGACAGAGATACGATTTCCGGGACAATCCCGGACGTCCGGGACGTTATCACATGTATGGCTCTTGGAAGGTAAAAACACGGCCCATTTCCCCGGCTATCCCTGGTATTCCCACGGACCTTGAGGGAGGGGGGGGGGGTTACAATTGACTGGTGCATAACCACACAGTCATACAGCTCAGAATGAAAGTCCATACTTATGATATGGCCAAGATTGGAGGACCACACAGCCCAGATTCACATACAATATACATATCTGATGATCTAGGGTGTATGGTATGCAAATCTGGACGAAATGTCAATCCTGTCTGAATGTCCGTCCAAACAGGGTGTATCAACTGCCAATCTTTGTGGTAATGCTGCTTGGTCTATTTAAATTGGATGTAACATTTCATCATCGGCAACCGTGATACTTTATTCCATTCACACAACATTTTTAACCAATGAAGCAGTGCATAATATTTAGTGTTTTGGAGGTACATTGGATGTATTGTCGAGTGACTTTTAATGGAAGTTTGCACATGTTCTTGTAGAGATATAAGTTAAAAAAACACACTTTAACTTGTTTTTCATATCAAAGGTGACAATGAAAAGTACTAAAAGGCTAAAATGTATACTATACCAATGGTAGACTAGAAGAGATGTTTGATAGGATCATTTACACGAGATTAAATCATTACTACCACTTGATAAGTAATTACAAGATGTAACAAATGCCAGATTAGTCAAGTCATTAAATATTTATTTTAAAGTGGCAAAATAAACTACTGTTAATAAGAACTAAACTCAAAATTATTGATTTAAAATGAGGAAATGCATTTGCCACGAATTCGGAAATGTTTACTTTGACACCGGTAGTGTTAAAGTCCATAAATATAATTCATTGTAATCTGATATTTTCTACTGTAATATTCTTGATTGTCGTTTATGTTTCTTAAATAAAATATATATTGTACCATGTTATATGGTATTTTCTGAAATTAAGGAAAATAACATCTTTTTACTTGCATAAATTATATTTATGTTTATGGATTCTTTGCAGAGCTGTCAACATGGAAGTAAAAATGTTGCAGACGGATTGAAATTCATTTTGCTGTTTAACAAGTCATTCACTTATTGTCAAATAGTCTCTACAAAAACAAAAGAACATGAAGCTGTCGCCTAAAGCTATAACTGGCGTTTTATCGCAGCAAAACAAAGGAGCATCGGACTGGTAAATGTTATCCGAATGTATCATTGGGTTATCATCATAATTCGGATAAAATGTGTTTTTGTTTTACATTTGCTGTATTAATATCTTTTGATAGTAGAGGAAAATACTTTACTTTGTTTAATTAATTCAATGAAATGTTTCGTATGTATCAGTTTGTTCAAATTGTACATGTATCTTATGCGCTTGCACTTCTACTGTAAAGCTGCACTGTCAGTGTCACTCGTTTATAATTTTGATTTTTTTTTTCTCTCAGAATCGGCTGACTTTGGTTTTGGTACCTGTGCCTTCAATTCAGTCATATAATGCACTGGTCAATTGTAACAATTGTAACCATGGCCCTCCCAGGTTCAGGGGTATAACAGGGATAACTGGGGAATTGGACAATACCTTCCAAGTGGCCCTGCAGTGCTGGCGATGTTACAATTGACTGGTACATAATCTCATAATAGGACAGATCTCAAAGTTATGGAAAACTGCCGAAAATTTCACTTTTCAGTTAATGGATGGGATCTTGCCCTTTATTGACAAACGTATGCTTGTAGTCCCAAACATTTTTAGCCTGGTACATTATTTACTCCAAAGATTCTAACAAACGTTTGGAGTCTTTCTTGCAGGGGTGGGATTTAGGAAAAATAATTTTGGTTATGTTTGCAAATGACTTTCTTTTTCCAGGGGTTGGCAAGGATTGGTGGCTTATGGATGTAACAAGAACATAGTTGTTGTTGATCCAGTAACTGTACAGGTACCTGATGGCTTATGTTTGTCTATTTAACCCTTTGATATTTGATACATGTATCTCTTGTCAAGTTGTATCACATAATAATGATGTACACATACTCATATAAAACTGTGCATTTTCAAGTATACAGTAATGTTCTTTTGATTTATAAATAGAAGGCTTTATTTAAAAATTCATTCAATGTTGAAGAATTTAAACTTATAAATCAGATTAAGTTTTTGCATTTATACTTTTGTTGTCCAGTTAAATAACGCTTTTGAATGTATATTAATATCATATATTAAGATTGTATATTTATAATGTGTTATATTTATAAAGCAAATAGCAATGTATGTAACTAATAACCACTTTAGACAATTATTTTTATTGTAGGTGCTGCAAGTACTTGACAAACACAAGTCATCTGTTGTGAAGGTAATATTTATTAAAAATCAATTAAAAGCTGTAAAATAATTATGTTATCTGATCTGGGCTGTGGCAGAGTAGTTAGATCTTATGATAAAGTGCATGAATTGGCAGTTCATAAAACATCTGTCATATCCTAACTGCATTCTTTTTTTTTTAGTTTTAAAGTATCTTACTTTTGATAATGATAATGACAAATGATATAATCGCTTCATAATATCTAAAATACTTTGCTTTAATTTATTTGATTCAAAACGTATATTTTTATGTAAAAACATTTGTACTTTTAATTTGGCTATGAAATTTTTAGAAAATTGACTTTAGTTAAAAAAATGACTTAAGATATTTAATGGCTACCGCTCTAGGGTTAATCCCTGATCATATTCAGACCCATTGATGATTCAAAAGTAAGGTACTGCATGATAACTAACCTAACTATACAAGATAAGATATCTGCATGTAGCAAAGCACTTCAAGTATTAATGGGAACATCCTTAAGTAAGTTTATACTGACAAACATATTCTGTGTATTACAACTACAGGTGCGCTGGTCCCGGGAAAACTATGCCCATGACCAGGGTAGCCCATACAGCCTTCGTCTAGCCTCGGGCGACAGTTCCGGTAACATTGTCATCTGGGATGTTGCCCAGGGAGAGCCCAAGTCAGAGTTTGGGGATGGCACCAAACCAATTCAAGGTCAGCCCAAAATAAATTTGTGTTATGGCTACATTACAGTACAAATTATGATGTAGTAGGCCAAACAAATTGATTTTTTGATTTTTTTTTTCAATTTCACTGCCCCAGAATAATAAGTAGGAAGGTCAGATTTTTTTGGAAAAATATTAGGTTTTAATTGTGACTGAATATCACTGTCACACTTCAAAACAACACCATTATTGTACTGAATTAACATAGTTATGAAAGATCTACTTAAATATCTGACTGCAATTACGTTTCAACTAATAATACTTATTAATGGCCACAATTTTGCATTCAACTTTCAATATGAAATCATAATTTTAGATTTGGAGTGGCTGCAGTGGCAGGATGCATCACATGACCTCATTGTGGCCCTGCACCCCCCATACTCTGTGATCTTGTGGAATGCTGACACAGGAACCAAACTATGGAAGAAATCATACACTGAGACGCTCACATCTTTTGCGCTGGATCCTTTCTGCTTTCGACACATGGCATGTATGTGTAGATTCTGTCGGATTTTATCATTGTCAGAACCCAGGCTACTTTGCAGAATATACAATGGCAGTGCTCTAGCTAGGCCTCAATAGCAGGGTGGGGCACCCTGCTGCCCTTTTCCATCCCCCTTCTGCCTTTTAACTACAACCTGCTGTGCCCTTTTGTTTGACATAATTTGTTTTCAGAAATCGGTATAAAAATAATAAATATAGTAACATAATTTTGACCCTAAAGTGAAGATAACAGCTTAGGTATTTATAACAAACTATTCGTATTTAAAGTAGTTACAACACATTAACAATAAGAATTGAACATTGACCCTTGAAAGTGCCTACTTTTAAAGGCTCAATCAATGAACGTCAAAAGTGCCCTTTCTGACCAAGCACCTTGCCCTTTTTAAAATCATGGCTGGAGCACTGCAATGTGAAAATACATGTAGGCTAGATACTTTATAATACACGAATATTCCTGGCCAATCATTACTTCTCATCTATTCGACCTCATTAATTATGCAGATGTACAAGGTTTCTGTACTTAATTTGCTAATGGTATTACAATGGTCGAAATTAACACAAGCCCGCAATCCCTGCACTGGTAAAATGTCCTCAGGGCTTGCTTAATGCTGAATTTTATATAGCAGGGCTTGTTAAAAAATTTGATGCCAAGCAATAGTATAAGAATTCAGGCTTGTTGATCCAAAAGTCTAATTTCAATGATTGGTATTAAATTGCTAAATGCTTAGAAATTGGTAGTTTGAAAAGAAGTGATTGATTTTAATGTTGTGTCGTGTATCATGTATATAATGGCATATGTTTAAAACGTTTTGTTACATTCACATGATTATTGTTTTCTACTGAGTCATAAGGTCATATATCTAAGTTTGTGTTATGAATGTATGATGGAATAGTTATTTTGGCTGAATATACCGTTCGAAAATAATATTTTTTACACTGCATCAATATTCCCGTCCAATCGTAACTTCTTGTCCATTTCGCCCCATTAATTATTCGAGAGTACAAGGTTTCTGCTTTCAAATTGCCCAGGGTATTTAATGGCAATTTGCTTATTGTTTGGTGGTTGTAATCTATTTCAATAAAATTTTGTGTATTGAGCATACAACAGCATATATTTTTAGCTCGACTATTCGAAGAATAGGTGGGCTATACTACTCGCCTCAGCGTCGGCGTCGGCGTCTGGTTAAAGTTTTAGGGCAAGTTGGGATTTTCACTTATAAGTCCAATACCCTACATTCAATTGACTTAATACTTCACACAGTTGTTCAGGCCCATCACATGATGAGGTTAGATAACTCCATATTATTCTTTACACAGATTATGGCCCCTGATTGACTATGGAACTTAGGTTAAAGTTTTAGGGCAAGTTGGAATATTTATTATGTCTCCCCCTCTCTGGGGGAGACATATTGTTTTTGCCCTGTCCGTCAGTCCGGTAGTCCGTCAGTCCGTCCGTACGTCACACTTCGTTTCCGATCGATAACTGGAAAACCGCATGACCTAGGATCACCAAACTTGGTAGGGAGGTTGGTCATGAGGTGTAGAAGATCCCTATTGTTTTTGGGGTCACTAGGTCAAAGGTCAAGGTCGCGGCGACCCCCAATGTAAAAAACATTTCCGCTCAATATCTTGACAATGGTTTGACCTAGGTTCACCAAACTTGGTAGGGAGGTTGGTCATGAGGTGTAGAAGATCCCTATTGTTTTTGGGGTCACTAGGTCAAAGGTCAAGGTCGCGGCGACCCCCAATGTAAAAAACATTTCCGCTCAATATCTTGACAATGGTTTGACCTAGGTTCACCAAACTTGGTAGGGAGGTTGGTCATGAGGTGTAGAAGATCCCTATTGTTTTTGGGGTCACTAGGTCAAAGGTCAAGGTCGCGGCGACCCCCAATTTAAAAAACATTTCCGCTCAATATCTTGAGAATGGTTTGACCTAGGTTCACCAAACTTGGTAGGGAGGTTGGTCATGAGGTGTAGAGGATCCCTATTGTTTTTGGGGTCACTAGGTCAAAGGTCAAGGTCGCGGCGACCCCCAATGTAAAAAACATTTCCGCTCAATATCTTGAGAATGGTTTGACCTAGGTTCACCAAACTTGGTAGGGAGGTTGGTCGTGAGGTGTAGAGGATCCCTATTGTTTTTGGGGTCACTAGGTCAAAGGTCAAGGTCGCGGCGACCCCCAATGTAAAAAACATTTCCGCTCAATATCTTGAGAATGGTTTGACCTAGGTTCACCAAACTTGGTAGGGAGGTTGGTCGTGAGGTGTAGAGGATCCCTATTGTTTTTGGGGTCACTAGGTCAAAGGTCAAGGTCGCGGCGACCCCCAATGTAAAAAACATTTCCGCTCAATATCTTGAGAATGGTTTGACCTAGGTTCACCAAACTTGGTAGGGAGGTTGGTCGTGAGGTGTAGAGGATCCCTATTGTTTTTGGGGTCACTAGGTCAAAGGTCAAGGTCGCGGCGACCCCAATATAAAAAACATTTCTGCTCAAAATCTTGAGAACGGTTTGACCTAGGTTCACCAAACTTGGTAGGGAGGTTGGTCATGAGGTGTAGAAGATCCCTATTGTTTTTGGGGTCACTAGGTCAAAGGTCAAGGTCGCGGCGACCCCCAATGTAAAAAACATTTCCGCTCAATATCTTGAGAATGGTTTGACCTAGGTTCACCAAACTTGGTAGGGAGGTTGATCATGAGGTTTAGAAAACTCCTATATTTTGGGGGGTCACAAGGTCAAAGGTCAACGTCGCTGTGACCTCTAATGTAAAAAAATATTTCCGTGCAATATCAGGAGAATGCTTTGATCTAGGTTCACCAAACTTTGAAGTGAGGTTGGTCATGATGTCTAGTTAATAACTTCTATTTCCTTTGTTCAATTGACTTAATACTTCACACAGTTGTTCAGGACCATCACACAATGAGGTTTCATAACTCCATATTATCCTAAATACAAGTTATGGCCCCTGATTGACTGAGGTTAAAGGTTTAGGCTAGTAAAAGTTAAGGGCAAGTTGGGATTTTAATAAAAAAAAACTTCTATACCATTCATTAAATGCACTTAATTAAATTCAAAATTATTTGCGACCAACTTACAACAAGAAACATAACTCCGTTTTAAGCCTAAATACAAATTATGGCCCTTGAATTTTTTTCTTTTTTTCTTTTTAATTTCCTTTGAAAGGCATATTTGTATATTCTAAACCACATTTTCATAATGGGAAATCAAGTTATTTGAATGACTTGCGTCATTGTTTGGGCGGGCTGGTGGGAGAGCAGCATCAAAGTCACCTTATGTATCGAATAATTTTAGTTAGGTTTGACATAAAGAGACCAAACTTGGTATTATTACATCCTTATTGTATTCTAAGTCAAAGCGGCGTAGTCGAGCGCGCTGTCTTACGACGACTCTTGTTTATTTGTTTTATTCACATGTTTTCTTGCCTAAAGAGCGTATTGAAAAATACACATATGTCACAAGAGATGCAATATGTAGATCGGTAGATCTGTATCTTTACTAAAACAGCTTTATTTTCCAGTCCTGGGCCAGGATTGTATTGTGTTCATAGATGACTTCTCCATAACAAAGACTCCATCTAGCAATGGGAAAAAGTTCTACATCTCAAGTCCAACTGCAGGTAAAAGCTTTATTCTGAGAAGATAAATCTTGTACTTTATGACTTCTTTATTAGAGTCTGTGATTTATAAGAAAAAAAGTTGAAGTTTGTGATAGCATTTGTGTTGTTGTTGGTTTTGGTTTGGAGTTATGTCCCTTGTTCAACTAAAACAAGCTGACAAGAGCTTTCACCTTGTGCGACCATCTTGTTTAAGAATTATGAGCAATTCCATTAGTGACAGTGGGACATTTCAATCCTTTTTTGAATCATAACATCATATATCCAAATTATTTTGACTGTTCAAAGAAATATTTCATTGATTTAATTTTCTCTTTTGTCATAAAATATCATGGGAAAATTTATAAATATATATGTGATAGAAGTTCTTGTTTCAATATATATTGTTTTAATATACCAATATTAACTCTGGTAGTGCTCTTTCAGTTATTTTCAATTCGATGATTGATTATGATTACGAACGTCCATGTGATTGTGTTTGGGGCCCCTAGGGTCGAGGTCAAGGTCACTGCTACCCAAAATAGAAAAAAAGCAGTTAAAACTGAACCTCATAACAAAACCTGAAGTTCTGTCAATCATTGAAAACCTGGATGATCACATCGTGGCATTCTTGTTTATTTTTTAATTTGACTTTTTTATGGCTTTTGACAGGCACATATTACATCATTCTTGAATTCATTTCTAAGACAAAGCAGCGTAGTTGAGCGCGCTGTCCTACAACAGCTTTTGTTTTGATTATCGATTAAATATTGTGTCCCATCATCCAACATTAAATTCCATTAAAATTGTTAAGAAATGGTAATGAATGGGACGTTTTTAGTTCAAAATTTATGTAATAAATAAAGGTATTTATAATATAAAAATAATTAACATATGTTGTCAAAATGGCAGGATGGCTTTAAGTTTGAGAGACATGTTGATCAAAGAGTCTTACTTTATTTATCAGTCTTGATTTAGTTATTACTTAATTTTAGTTACTTTGTTTTCTTTGATATACTGAAACCTTGTCAATTTGATTTTTGGATTTTATATTGATTGTAAAGGTAGCGCATGCGGCATCCCTCATGTGGTTTTTATTTATAACATAGGAAATGCCAAGGGAGATACACCAGTCGGGAGTCTGGAACGGAAGTCAACCTCAGCCTCACGAAATCTCGCCAAGCGTATGACCAAGATTCTTGTCGGAGAGGGAACGCCCAGGTTAGTGTATTCAATATTGAAGATAAGAACATTGTTCAGAATGTCATAAAATCTTCAAAGAAAAAAAACAACACATATGATAATGTTAGTTACATCACATGCTACCTGTGTTATTAGAATTATTCACAAATTATGTGTGGCATGAGTGGAACAAATTCAATCAATCACGAGGGTTGTAGGTGAATTAACTGATTTGATTTATGTTATCAAGAACTACATCCAATACCTAGTGTTTGTCCAAGTGTATAGTGTTGTCATTTATCCTTGCTGCAATTCCAATATAGGAGTTAATTGATAAAAGAAAAATTAGAAAACGCTTTCAAACATCTGGTACAATAGTTTAAGCCGGGAATTATAAATATTCTGGTTTTCCAAAGCTAATCCTCTGGCTCAAACAAAATTAAACTGTTTTGATATGTATACACAACTTACTTCGGAAACAAAAGTGTCATTGGTCTGTTACATGAATTTCAATAGCACTTTTTATTTGTACCGGCATGGGAAAATCCAGTTATGTGAATTCCGGGCTATATCTATTTATATTTGTTTCATAAGCATGATAGTCATGCTCACTAAAGGCTGGGTTCAAGAATATGATAGGGTAAAAGACCTTTGAAATTAAACTTCTAGAATGGAGTTGAGTAGCTGATGGTCAAGTGCCATTCTCAGAAACGTCAAATATGGTTGCGAGTTCTGACCTCAATGTCATGTATGATAGTTTAGAAGTGTATATATGAAACCCTTTAAGATCCCATGTGAGAGCTTATTTGCCGTAAAATTTCCAGCTCAATAAAAAATGTTCCGTTTAGAGGCTGTATTCAATAATCGCCTTAGATTGGCCTTTAAGATATAATATGAAATTAATTTAAGTGAACTCTGGCTGTATTGATTAGACTATGACATTAAGTGGCCACTGATTTTTGTTTTTATAAGATTTATTATAAAGATTAAAAAGATTTTGCTCCTTACATAATTATTAAGATCAATCCGGTAATTTGTTTTTTAAATAAGGCCGTAGAAGTTCCTTATATAAAAAGCCTTGTTATTTATTTCAGAGAACTTGAGAAAGCCTAGCCTCGAAGGCTAATAGCCTTGAGTGTGGCGGTTTCTGCGCTGCTGTAAATACCACCTTATTCTCTTAATTGTGTACAAAACAAACCACTTGTTGTATTAGACATACATTATTGAAATTGCTAATTCCAGAGAGGTTGAGGGGTCCAAGACCCAGGAGCTGATAGCGCTGAACGAGTGTATACAGATGACGTACCTGCGGTCCTGTCGCCATCACCTTATGCTCGTCTATCCCAGGGAGATTCTCATTCTCGATCTCGAGATTAATCAGACTGTCGGGATTATAGCTGCTGAAAGAACTGGCTCACCTTTTCTCGAGGTATTTGAGAGTTTTAGCTTGATTTGGTGTCAGAAATAAATCTCTGATGCTCTTGTACCAGCAGGTGATACGTAATTAACTAGACTCTCAGGATTATAGCTGCTGAAAGAACTGGCTCACCTTTTCTCGAGGTATTTGAGAGTTTTAGCTTGATTTGGTGTCAGAAATAAATCTCTGATGCTCTTGTACCAGCAGGTGATACGTAATTAACTAAACTTTCAGGATTATAGCTGCTGAAAGAACTGGCTCACCTTTTCTCGAGGTATTTGAGAGTTTTAGCTTGATTTGGTGTCAGAAATAAATCTCTGATGCTCATGTACCAGCAGGTGATACGTAATTAACTAAACTTTCAGGATTATAGCTGCTGAAAGAACTGGCTCACCTTTTCTCGAGGTATTTGAGAGTTTTAGCTTGATTTGGTGTCAGAAATAAATCTCTGATGCTCATGTACCAGCAGGAGATACGTAATTAACTAAACTTTCAGGATTATAGCTGCTGAAAGAACTAGCTCACCTTTTCTCGATGTATTTGAGAGTTTTAGCTTGATTTGGTGTCAGAAATAAATCTCTGATGCTCTTGTACCAGCAGGTGATACGTAATTAACTAAACTTTCAGGATTATAGCTGCTGAAAGAACTGGCTCACCTTTTCTCGAGGTATTTGAGAGTTTTAGCTTGATTTGGTGTCAGAAATAAATCTCTGATGCTCGTGTACCAGCAGGAGATACGTAATTAACTAAACTTTCAGGATTATAGCTGCTGAAAGAACTGGCTCACCTTTTCTCGAGGTATATGAGAGTTTTAGCTTGATTTGGTGTCAGAAATAAATCTCTGATGCTCATGTACCAGCAGGAGATACGTAATTAACTAAACTTTCAGGATTATAGGTGCTGAAAGAACTGGCTCACCTTTTCTCGAGGTATTTGAGAGTTTTAGCTTAATTTGGTGTCAGAAATAAATCTCTGATGCTCTTGTACCAGCAGGAGATACGTAATTAACTAAACTTTCAGGATTATAGCTGCTGAAAGAACTGGCTCACCTTTTCTCGATGTATTTGAGAGTTTTAGCTTGATTTGGTGTCAGAAATAAATCTCTGATGCTCGTGTACCAGCAGGAGATACTTAATTAACTAGACTCTCAGGATTATAGCTGCTGAAAGAACTGCAATGCCTTTTCTCGAGGTATTTGAGAGTTTTAGCTTGATTTGGTGTCAGAAATGAATCTCTGATGCTCGTGTACCAGCAGGAGATACTTAATTAACTAGACTCTCAGGATTATAGCTGCTGAAAGAACTGCAATGCCTTTTCTCGAGGTAGTCTTTGGTAGGTAGTATTTGAGAGTTTTAGCTTGATTTGGTGTCAGAAATGAATCTCTGATGCATTCTCTGCAACTGTTGAATCTCACTCTTGATTAATCCAACAGTCTGGATAATAGTGCTGAAAGAATTAAGTGGCCTTTTCTTCAGGTATTTCAAGGTTAAAGCTCCTTTGATGTAGTCTATAGTTTTAGCTTGATTTTGTATCAAAATAAATCTCTGGTATTCATTCACAAGCAGAAAATACTCTTTCTCAGCCTAGAGACTGCCAGGTTAATAGCCGCTGAGGTATTTGAAAGTTTTGTCCTGTTTTGTGTCAGAAATAAATCTCTGATGCTTGAGGACTTATTGGTGATACTTAATTAACCAGGCTGTTGGGATTATAGCTACTGAAATAACTGGGTTGGCTTTTCTTAAGATAATCTTGAGTTTTAGCATTATGTTGTGCCAGAAATAAATCTCTGATCCTTGTTCAGCAACTGGTAAATCTCATTCTTTAGCTGAAGATAATTCAAACTGCAGTGATAATAGCTGCTAAAAGAACTGCATTGCCTTTTGGTGAGGTATTTGGTGTTAGCCCCATTTTGTTTCAGAAATAAATCTCTAATTGGAAAGCAGAATAATGAATTAAAAAAATTGAAGTTTTTAAAATCATTACTTGATTTATTAATGAAAAATTGCAAATATTGAACCCTCAAAAACTTACTAATACTACGTATCTAAAAATAACTTTCTAATGGTATATTTCAATTATTCAGGTTCTTCCCATGCTGCAGCGTGATGTACTGTACTGTCTTCATGAAAACGGGAGTATCTCGTGCCGTGTAAGGCGGCGTACAAACATGCAGACTAGTCTTTCACCAGATGCAAAGGAGGCCTTCGGTAATATTTTCATCCTACTTAAGATTGTTGTCAATCATTGAATACTCAACTATTCAACGCAGGTAACACACAATCGCTTTTTCAAATATTATTGATATCCCAAATACACTAATATGTTATGCTTCGTTGTGTACCGTTGGCGATTTGGCTAGGAAAATTTCGTAGTTATGAATAGTTCATGAGGCAGTTTCATTAGTTTCCCAAGGTACCAGATGCTTTTCTGTTGAAATTTTGTTTGGCAAAAGACGAAATTGAACTGGGTTCGCCTTTTCGGAACAATAATATTTGTCAGCAGTCAAGACCACTCAACCATGGAGGCTACTGACACTAAATGGTTATTGAAGAATATCTAATTGTAACATGCCAATTCATAAAATTTTAAAGAAGAGTTGTCTCCTCTGCCTTATGAAAATTCATTAAAACGAGAATTCGTGAGTCAATTGTCCAACGGTATTTATGAAGTTACAAAATTAAGTACTGTGGTTGCCTACGATGATTACAGGGTAGTTTTAATATCGCATTAATATCTGATTTATTGAACGCCAGGAAAAATGATAGAATGGACCTTTATCTTTTTACTTTAGAATTTAAGAATTTCTTGCTCTGATTGAAGCAAACAGATTTTTTTACAGATTCTTCACGAAAAATAAAAAATAAAAATTACGCCTAATCACCTGTTTAAAATCCTTAAAAATATCTACTTCTCTTTTAGTCACGAGACACTCATCATCTGCTTACATGAAATTAAAGCATTTTTATCAAGGAAATAGATTTATTAGAGATTGTTTATGAAAATAAAATAAATAGTTGTTTAAAATCTTTTAAAAGTCCTTGAAACATTCTCAATCGGATAATATATCTTTCCGTTTACTGCATCACTTCTTATCCGTAGTCAAGCAAACAATTTTTTTAAAGTGACACTTTTATTGAAAATCAATACATTCACATGTATAACAAGCATAATTTTTGAGTGATAAACCTTTAATAACTACTAACTAAATAATGCATTTATGGTAAATATTAATTACTGATAACAAGATTGTAATCGTGTATTTCATAGCTGAAAACGCAAGAATACTAAATGATTGGTGAGTGCTTAAAGATTTACTATGATGTAACCGTGTATTTCATAGCTGAAAACGCAATAATATTAAATGATTGGTGAGTGCTAAAAGATCCTACTGTGATCTACTATTGTTTCATAAGGTAGAAATAATATGTTTTCTGCACCTTTCTTTCAAATTAAACCCGGTATCCTTCATAAGAACCATTGTATTCGGCATTTATTCATCCTTTTTGATATATTAAAAGAACTGTATTAATTGTGGTAAATCTTATTTGGGAGTTAGAGTGTATCTTTAAGAGATTTTTTATGAAGAAGTTAAAGCAATATTGCGCTTTATTACCTGCTTAAAGTCCTCTTTTTACCATAATTCTTCCATTTCACAGATGACAATAACCCGGGAGCATTGGAGGTTGCCTATGACCTACGCTGCCAGTCTGACTCCATCAGAATGACACGCCATTGTAAGGTCTCAGGCGTGGCCTTCTGTCCAGTCAAGGAGACCAGATTGGCTCTCATACTGTCCGACAGCAGGCTAGTCTTCTGGGATCTGCATACCGTGGACTTCAATGTAAGCCATCTTTTATTTCTCATACATGTAGTATCATCTGCACTTTCAAACACAGTCATAGTATTCATAGTTGATTCATGCATTTTCTATATTTATTTTAGATTGTTTAAAGCTGCACACTCACAGATTGAACGTTTCACAATTTTTTTATTTTTTGTCTTGGAACGAGCAAATTGTTGCGAAAATGCATGGAAACCAGTCATAAAAGACTGCTGACAAAAAATTAGATCGCAGATTTTAATATTTAAGTTAATTTTTTTATGTTTGATGCTTTTTCCTTAAACTGTTAAAAACGGTTTAAGCCATAAAACATTAATTTTCGAACGGAAATATTAAAATCTGCGATCTGATCTTTTGTCAGCAATCTTTAATCATTGTTTTGCAGGTATTAACACAAAAATTTGCTCTTTCCAAGACAAGAAATCAAAAAAGTTGTAAAAACGGTATATCTGTGAGAGTGCAGCTTAAAGATTTAAGGTGAAAAAATACTATGATCAAAACCTTGGTGTCATTGTTGCATTGTCGTTGATTTGTCAAAATTGTCAGTGTCACCACCATAAAAACTTTAGCTTGGGCAATAGCTCGAAAACTTTTTAAGACATTCCAAATAAACCTGGTGAACATGTTGCCAGAGATAATACACACATTTTAAGCAAGATTCATAACTCTAGTTCTTGAGTTATTCCCCTTGTTTGACTGAGAAAACTAAAGCAGAAAAGAGTTGTGCTTCGTGACACGTACCGTAATGTTTGTTTATAAACCAGTACTTATGTTCATGAGAAAAAACGTGTGGTTGGGATCGAGCTTGGGGCCCTTTGGGTGAGAGACTGACACCTAAACCATTATACCTCTTAAAGGGGCTGCACTCTGTATGATGAAATAGCGAAAAAAAGAGAAAATTGTCGAAAACTGACATAGAATTGGTATCAATGTGTACAATGCATTGAAACTTATTAACTGAAGTACCACATAGTTTACAACTAATTTATTTTTCACATTTTTTTTCATATTTTTCAATAAAAAAAGATTACTAGGTATGTCTACCTAGTAGAATTCATTCCTTATGCGTGATTGGCTAGTCAATGTTATTCTGAGATTCGTTACAGAAAAAAAAACAAGAAATTTTGCTTTACTAGACTTCGCATGCTGAACTAGCAGTATCTTTAAATTTCAGAAATAATAACATTCACAGATTCACCATCTCACCCTCTTGAAATAATTTTGTTAAAAAATGTTGTTTGTTTCGTTGTATTGAGAAATATATTGTATGCAGTATTAACATATAGTTAAGTGATACATTTGGTCCCTTACTAGTGCTTTGGTATGACTCTTCAGCCTTTTTTTTTACACTTGAAATTTAAGAAATAATTTATTTTGTCATTTGAAAAGTGTCAAAATTAAGTAAAAATAAGAGGGAAATGTTATAAAATAATCATAATCCAATGACTCATTGTTTTTTGACACTTTAGATTTTCAAGCTGGTAAAGGCGCTGCTTTTAAACTGTGATTGGATTAAAATGATTCTGGACTTTTTGCCATCATGATGAAGACAGGAGATTATAATTTCTATTAAATCATAAACATTGCATACAAATACACTGGTATTTTTCAAAATAAGTTCTTGCAGTTAATCATTTTTGTGAAGTTAAGGGGTTCATGTAGGGTTAAGTTTATTAAATTTCTTGCTTTCAATTCACAGCCGGATGCAAAGAATTCCAAATCCCCACTGTACACCCCTGGTGATGACAAAATTTTGACCAATCAGGAGCTATGTAACAAAGTTGTGCCATACCCAAGGCTTGTTTTGAGTGATATGATTGGACAGTCATATCAGTTGAGTTCCAATCATGAATCTGCTATTAAAGGTTAGTAATAAATTGTAATTGGACCAATTTCTTTATGTAAAGTAAATTATTAGTTTGACTTCGAAGAATAAGGAGAGTTTTTCTATTTACCTTGAGCTCTGTGTCTGTGTCCAAGTAAAAGTTTTTTGGCAAGTTTGAATGTTTAGTCATATCTCAAAAAACGTTGATTCATTTGACTTGCTTCTACACACCCTTGTTCAAGGCCATCAGACAACTTAGTTAGACAACTCTCCATGAATCACAATACAAATTATGACCCCTGATTGACTTAAAAAGTTTGGTTAAAGCATTTGTCTCTGGTATATTTACTAGTTTAAACTTATTATTACAACGATTGTGAAAACAAGTTATTTCAACTTATATTGATCTCTCTCGTTGGTACGCTGTTGCGCAAGAGTGTGGCCTTGTGTTCTGGAGGAAACCCACTTTTCCGGCTTGGAGACCACAAACCAAACTCACATGCGCCCAGGATGGGAATCGAACCCCAGGTCGCCAAGGTGGGAAGCAAGTGCACTAACCACTGCGGTTAACAGACAATGGATATGTTAGCATCAGTTAATAGTTTCACCCCTTGCATATTCAGGTCATGGTGTAATGCTGAAGTTCCTGATGACAGGATTGCTAAATGGACTCCACAGCCCAATTACAGTGATCCGCATGTGTCCGCCATTGACTACCAAGAACTGGAACATATATGAACCACTGCTTGCCGTTGGTAGGCCAGAATTTGGATTTACTTTGATGGATTAAGAATATAAGAAAATGAATATATATTGTTGGATGATTGATTATATTTCTGGAATGCTTCCCAGGGAATGTTGCTCAGAAAATCAGAAAATTTTACCTCGTCTAGGGGATTTCACATAGATCTTATAAGTCACTCCAGCGCAAGCATGTTTTTTGCGGTTCTACTTTAGAAGCATTTTATTTGAATGAGCATTTCTGTTAACTAAGCACTGTATTGAATATATATATATATATATATATATATATATATATATATATATATATATATTGTAACAAAATATATATAACAAAGCAGTTTAGTCTACATTTTCCCCAATCAGTTACATAATAGAATACTTAAATCTGGGCGATATTCCTGCCGGGGGATACAGCATGTATGATAAATTTTGGCTGGATTGTAAAAACTGTCATAACACTATTATTATCAGTATAACATGATATTGTATTGTTTTGAAGAAATGTTTTTCATCAATAATGATAATTACAACATTTATTTTTTTTAATTGGAAGTTTTTCATTGAAAATGCCATTTAAAAAAATATTTACTTGCAAATTCTTTGTATGATTTTAGGTAGCCAGTATGGCAGCATACAGATCATGAACATGAGCAGCGGACAGATAGACAAGGAATACAGTGTCCACACTTCCATTGTTAGGTGGGAGTTTACATTTTTATACATATATAATCTGTTGCAGGGGTATTTAGAGGGCATTACATTATTTGGGGCATTTATAATTTGTTCATAATAATCTGTTGCAGGGGTATCAATGGGTAATTTGTTTTATTGGGGCGTTTATAATTTGAACATAATAATCTGTTGCAGGGTTATCAATGAGTAATTTGTTTTATTGGGGCGTTTATCATTTGAACATAATAATCTGTTGCAGGGGTATCAATGGGTAATTTGTTTTATTGGGGCGTTTATAATTTGAACATTATAATCTGTTGCAGGGGTATCAATGGGTAATTTGTTTTATTGGGGCGTTTATCAGTTGAACATAATAATCTGTTGCAGGGGTATCAATGGGTAATTTGTTTTATTGGGGCGTTTATAATTTGAACATAATCTGTTGCAGGGGTATCAATGGGTAATTTGTTTTATTGGGGCGTTTATCATTTGAACATAATAATCTGTTGCAGGGGTATCAATGGGTAATTTGTTTTATTGGGGCGTTTATAATTTGAACATAATAATCTGTTGCAGGGGTATCAATGGGTAATTTGTTTTATTGGGGCATTTATAATTTGTTCATAATAATCTGTTGCAGGGGTATCAATGGGTAATTTGTTTTATTGGGGCGTTTATAATTTGAACATAATAATCTGTTGCAGGGGTATCAATGGGTAATTTGTTTTATTGGGGCATTTATCATTTGAACATAATAATCTGTTGCAGGGGTATCAATGGGTAATTTGTTTTATTGGGGCGTTTATAATTTGAACATAATCTGTTGCAGGGGTATCAATGGGTAATTTGTTTTATTGGGGCGTTTATAATTTGAATATAATCTGTTGCAGGGGTATCAATGGGTAATTTGTTTTATTGGGGCGTTTATAATTTGAACATAATAATCTGTTGTAGCGGTATTGAGTTGGCTATCTTTTATGTTTGGGGCATTTATAACTTGAACATAATAATATGTTGTAGGGGTAATGAGTGGGCTTTTTGTCATGTTTGGTATTCAAAGTTGTACATAATAATATGTTTCAGAGGTATTGAGTGGGCAAGTTTGAAGAGTTTCATGTCCTTCTCCTACCCCAAGCCCGGGGCATCAGGGCTTGTCAAGAATGAGATTTTCCTGGTGGATATTATCTCAGGTAAGCGCACTTTGAGATTTATTGATTATTCTTATTGTTTGTTCATGCAGTGTGGACTCTTGCCTGTGAGCTAATGCAAATCAATGGAGCACACTGGTTTTTTAGCTCTACTGGCCAAAGGCCAGAAGAGCTTATGCGATGGTAATGTGTACGTAGAATGTGCATCCGTGCGTCCGTGCGGTCGTGCGTTCGTGCGTCTGTAAACAATTGCTTGTGAACACGATACAGTCTTCAGTTTTGATTGTATCTCGATGAAACTTGTACAGTATCTAGATATCCATTAGAGCTCGGTTCCTTTCGAAAACCAGCAAGATCCGCCCATGAATGCCTAGATTATGGGCCATGAAAGTTTTAAAGAAATGCTTTCTATTTTTAGCCAGGTCTGCATGAGCGAATTCTATTTTTAGCCAAGTTTACATGTACATGTAAATTCAAGTTAAGGGAGACAATTTGCAAGACTAGGATTTTGAGAGACAATTTGCTTTTTGCTTCTGCAGTTGATTTTGTGAATTACTCTGCCTTGTTCTTGTTGAAAGCCCAAAGGCCATTTTTTAGCTTTAAGTTCTGTAGTTTGCGCATTCATCTTAACAAAATTGGCTGGCCACACCCAGGGTTCACAGGTTTCAGGGCCCTCGCTCTATTTCGGGGGAAGGGGCCCACAGCCTTTTTGAGGGGGAATTTTCGCGTCGTTTTCCCAAAATAGGGGAATTTGTATTATAGGGGAATTTGTATTTAATAATAGTTAACTACAAAGGTTTCAAACAAACATTATACATTTAAAACAATCTTTAATCACTGAGTAACATTGCAAACAACTTCACATCAATTCAATCACTTGAACAGTCAACTTAGAATTTAACCATTCTATCTTTTTTTCTACCGAAGTAGGCAATGGCTTCGTTCAATTGTTCATCAGTCAAACATTCCTCTCCAATGCTGACGACCCTCATAAGCTCTTCAATCGTCTTCTGGGACATGGAAGCCCTAAGTGGCGTACACAGCCTATTCATTAACGAGAAAACTCTCTCGACCACTGCTGTTGAGGTCGTGATCAAAGCCCCGACCAACATTAGATACCCCATGGCTGGGTAGTCCTGCTTGATTCCGACATCCTTCTGAATCTCCATCAGCATGAAGTTAGGGTCAGCTATCTGTTCAGGAGTAGCCTTTCTCCTGAAATTATATTTATCAATGATAATTAATACATCATTAGTATAAATTAATTTTAATCATTTAATTACTATAATATTCAAGTTAATTTTGGCAAGCCAACATTTAGTTGTAATACCATTATATCGCACTAACATATGATTATCGTACACTCAAACGTACCGTAGAATCTTCTGTTGGTGACACGGACACTGGTTCGGACGCAATCTCGGAAGATTTCCTTTCTGAATCCTGCTTGCTAGCATCCTCACGGTCGATCTGCGATCCGGATGATGCGAGAGCGTGCTGCCTCAAAAGAACGTCAATCTTCTTACATGAAAACGCCGTTTGTTTCGTTAACTTTTTTCGATATGATTTCGAATTGTGCGACATTTTTCACAAACGGAAGTAAACAACGGAATGAATTAGTGCGCATGCGCATTGGCAAGGGAACTAACACAGTTAGATACAACGCTACTTATTATTCGAGTTACTTCCCCTAGTGCACAATGGCGCGTAGTTTAAATATTTGACGATCTTTTTGCATTTTTTAAACCAATTTTTTAGGGGAAATTTTCAGCTCTGAAGGGGGAAAAAAAGATACTTTTTCGAGGGGGGACGGCAGCCGAATTTCGGCGGTAATTTTGGAAGATCGAGGGCCCTTGGTTTGGTAAACATAAATCTGGAAAGGTTTGAAAATCTTTTTGTGTGTTTGTGCATCCATCTCAGCACAACTGATTGTGAATGTTTGTTCAAATTGATCAATGTTTTCCTAGGATGCCCTTGACTTTGACCTTTTGACCAACTTTTTTTAACTTTTAAAACTACAGAAATTTTTACAATGAGTACAGTTTTGAAAGCATTTTTTTTTTGTCGGATGACTTTTACTTTGCACATATTAAAATAGTTCATGCAGCTAATCTGCTTACAATACTTTCTGGGCTCAGATGTTGAACGTGCTACGTTTTCAGGTAACCCAAACACAAAACATAAACTATATGTCAGTTGCCTTTTACCCATACATACATGCTCTGGATTGATATGACCACAAAAGCCATGCCAGTAGAGCATAGGCCCTTTTGGGCCTCTTGTTTTGACTAATTTGTATGTTATTTTCAAGAAAACGTGGCAATGTCATAGCATTGGTGTCGCTGTCAGCATCATATATCCAATACCTTTACCCTTGGCCATAGCTTAAAAACTGTTCAAGATATTCAAACGAAACTTGGTACACATGCTGCCAGATGCAATATGCATATGTATAGCAAGGTTTATAACTCTTGCTTTAATTATTGTCGAGTAAAGCCCTTTATACAAATGATAAAATAACAGCATACAAGCGTCTGTAACAACATTAACCTTGGCCATAACTTTCAAAAACGTTCAAAATTCTCGAATGAAACTTGGTACACATGTTGCAAGAGACAATATTCACATATATAGCAAGGCTTATTTTTCTCTGGCTTATAGTAATTATCAAGTAATGCCCTTTGTGCAACTGTTAAAAAAAATGTATACAAGTTTTTGTATCTCTCCATGGCACTATATTTATTCATTTCAATCAGAACTTTTTAGGTGAGGATTACATGTACATGCAATAACATTGTTAATGACATGTAAATCTTCAGTGGTAAAGTTGTATTATTTACCTTGTATAAGCTTCAAACACCCGAAATACTTCTTTTGTCTGCAGGCAAAGCGACAGCTCTACGAACACACAGGGACCAAGAGCCACCACTGGAAATGCTGAGAATCTCCTACCTGAAGTAAGTCTGGACCCATCTTTAAAATAATTTATTGGTGCTAGCTACCTTTTGGAACAAGCTACACTAAAGATATGTTTACCCAGGGTATAACAAATCCTGTGTACTTGGCTGCTGTTTAGCATCAAGGACTTTATTATAATCATTGGATTCCTCAATACACTACTTCACTATGCTATGTTGTCAGATACACCTGATGAACTACTGCACTATGCTTTGTTGGGTTCTGTGTGTGCTATTTGGCAAGGAAAATCTCTCATGAATAATTAATGAGGCAGTTTCTTTGGTTCTGTAAGGTACCAATGCTGAAATATGCACAGACTATCATTCCTATTGATTTCCCATAGAAAAAGTATTTTACCAAAAACTGGAATTAAACTCTGTCTGCCTTATCATTACAAATTTTTAAACAGCAGCTTAGACTACCCTGACAACTGACAATACAGGGTTGCCTCCCTTACCTTATGCATATTCATTAAATCGAGTTAAGCTTTAGACATGACTAGAGTTGGACCTTTACTGGTATACCCTGCAATGGACGTGTCAAGCAGTAAAACAATGTCCACCTTACCGACTGAGCCAACTGTGTAACCTTCAAGAAAATGCTGTTATTGATATTTTAAGAGTTAGGTTGGAATATAAGAATCGTTCACATGTATTCGTGGTAGATGGAAAAATCTGACCCAAGGGCATGTGCTGAGGTGTGTAACGAGTGCAACCTTTAAAACCATAAAATATGATAAATGAGGAAATGCTGTTGCAAAATGTTCAGAGGTGAGTTGATAAGAAGACAAGGATCCTTTGTTGTTTAGAGAGATTGTCACAGGTGATGAAATTTGACTACTCTTTTGAGCCTGCTAGCAAAAAAATAACAATATGTGGGTTGGTGAAAATAATGAGCATCCTGTGGTTTCTAGGCACAGCAGCAGTGTCAGGTGGGTCATGTATGCTCTTAACTTTTGACAGTGATGGGATTGTAGCCCGAGACCCTGAACCTGGGCACAGTGGTGTCACAGGAATACTTTATAAGGATCATGTTATCTCTGCTATTATTAACCACTATATTACTACATGTGGTTTTAAACATAAGTAAAAAATTAAATTGCTTAAGTATTTGAGATGCATTACCCATATAATTTATATTTGATCTTGACCCTTACTGACCCACATTTGACCTTGTTCTTTTCTTCCTACATTTGACCTTGACCCTTTTTGACCCATTTTTGACTTTGACCATTCCAAAACCACATTTGACCATGACCATTGCCGGTCTAAATTTGGTATTGACTCTTGCTGACCTACATGTAAGTACCTATGTACTTTGTTTGGCGGATTCAATGCACCTTTGCACACTCTCTGTTATTGAAATGATAAAAGTTTGGTGGTTAAACTCGTGAAGTTCGGCCTAGTTTGGATCACTAAGGTTCAATTTTGTGTTGGCTAGTATGCCTTTATTTCAAAAACAAGCGTGTTGTATGTTGCAGGCAGTACTTTATCCTGGTGTTTAAAGAGAAGCCTTTGGAGTTATGGGACATGAAAACTCTCACAATATTGCGGGAAATGACCAAAAAAATAGCCATACCGACTGCCCTGGTAAGTTGCTAAAAAAATAACCTGAAAAGTAGTCATAACTACTGTCCTGGTAAGTTGCTTAGAAAATTACCAGAAAAATAGCCATACCGACTGCCCTGGTTAGTTGCTGAGGAAATGATCAGAAAAATCGCCATACCAACTGCCCTGGTAAAGTTGCTGAGAAAATGACCAGAAAAAATAGCCATACCTATTGCCCTGGTAAAGTTGCTCAGAAAATAACCAGAAAAATAGTCATACTTATTGTCCTGGTAAGTTGCTGAGAAAATGACCAGCACAATAGCCATACCTACTGCCCTGGTTAGTTGCTGAGAAAATGACCAGAACAATAGCCATACCTACTGCCCTGGTTAGTTGCTGAGGAAATGAGCAGAAAAATAGCCATTCCTTCATTTGTCACTTGAATTGTTGCATGAAAAACAGCACAATATTAATTGATAGGGCTTAGCATTAAGAATACTCATACTTATCTTAATGAGAACTGTGTCTCACAGAGAAAGGTCTTATTATGTAGCTTATTTTTGAATCTGCCATATTTTAGCATCATATCAAAGAGGGTTTACACAAAAATTAAATTATCTTAAAATTAGCTATGACTTAAAATTATTTGTTTCACGAGTCAGTAAATCATGAAATCAAAATCCTTTCAAAATATTAATTTATCAACGTTTGCCAATAGTTAGATAATGGTGCTTAGTGAAATTGACCCAAATCAAGAAATCATGAAAAAGAACCCCTGAAAAAGAACCCCTAAAATTATAACTTTCTACATCAGCTTTTGGCATATGATGAAGCTGTCAATATTGCTCTTCATCAGGAATGGTCTCCTAGTCACAGCCTGAAGACCTTGAAGAAGAAAATCCAGCAACAGCAGCAGCAGCAGCTTGAACACCTGGGCTCAGGGAGTGAAACAGGGGCAGATAATTCTGATAATGTGTCAGTGTCATCTACAGATAATCCTGTCAGGTATGCCAGTAAAGTAGTTATTTTTTTGTTTACATAAGAACAAAAAAACAGCTGGAACAATAATAATAACGATAGCAACAACAACAGCTTGAACAGCTGGGTCCAGGCTGTGAAACAGGGTCGGGTAAGAACATGTAGTTCAAGAAGAATGATTTTTTAAACAATAATAATAACATTCATGGGAACTCATCGGCTTGGGCTGTGAGACAGGGGCAGATAATTCTGATTATGTGTCTGTGTCATCAACAGATAATCCTGTCGGTTAAGTAGATATATTATTATGTGGTAAAGGTTCATTATTTGTTAAAAATAATAACAGCTTCAACAGGAGCACTAAGCATCAGGTTGTGAAACAGGAGCAGATCATTCTGATAATGTGTCCGTGTCATCTACAGATAATCCTGTCGGTTAAGTAGATATATTATTATGTTGTAAAGGTTCATTATTTGTTAAAAATAAAAACAGCTTCAACAGGAGCACGAAGCATCAGGTTGTGAAACAGGAGCAGATCATTCTGATAATGTGTCCGTGTCATCTACAGATAATCCTGTTAGGTAAGTCAGTAGAGCATATAAATTATTTGTGAACAATATTAAAACAACAGCTAGATCAAAAATGATTAGAAATGCATCAACAACAACTGTGATACCTGGGACGAGGCTGTGAAACAGGGGCAGATAATTCTGATAATGTTTCCGAATCATTCACACATAATTCTGTAATTAAGTAAATATAGATATAGATACTATAGATAAAAATTTTTTAGAAAAAAATGCAAAATCAACTAGAACAAAACGTGTCAGGCAGTAAAACGGGGGCAGATAATTCTGACAATAGTCATGACTGTGAAGGTATAGATTGATTTCCCTTTCAAAATTAACAACAACAATACCTGCAACAACAACAATAACATCATCATCAGTTAGAAAATTAGGGGTTGTGGAGTTAAACAGGAGCAAATTATTCTGATACTGTATTGTGTCAATATCATATGTATAAGATTGTATGGATGATCCTATCAGCTAAGTGGGTAGGGAGAAAATAGAGAAGGTGTATATTGGTAGCTTTGGGGCAACAATAATGATAATAGAATCAACAACAACATTAGCTTCTGGAACATTAGGAGTCAGGGATTGGAACAGGGTGAGATAACTCTGACGTTGTTTCAGTGTCAGTAACAGGTGACAGCTATTGGCTTGTTACAGTTATATGGTACATTGTTTAGTTTATACATATTTATTTTATAACGATTGTGAATTTATGTATTACAACGTTATATTAATTACTCTCCTTTGCACAATTTTGTGCGTGAGGGTGGTCTTGTTTTGTGGAGGAACCCTGAGTACCCGGAGGAACCCCACTTGCCTGGCTTGGTGCCCACAAACCAAACTCACATGCACTCAGGCCAGGAATCGAACCTGGGTCGCCTTGGTGAGAAGTGAGTATGCTTATCACTGCGCTAACCGGACAACCAATATAAATGGTATATTGTTTGGGTCAACAGTGATGCTGGCAAAAGATTATTGAGATATTTTGTCCAAATTATCTGCTATAATAAACAGATAGAAATACTACGTTTACTTTCAGTGATGCGAAGCTGTCTGGCAAGCTGAGTGTGAAGGAGCATTTTGTGTACACAGATGCTGATGGGATTCTGTATCACTTTCTGGTAGAGGGAAACAGCTTTACTGATGCCTCCAAAATACCACCTGAGGTAAGGGGAGTGTAGTTATGTGTACACAGACTCTAATAGGATTCTGTATCACTTTCTGATGGAGGGAAACAGCTTTACCGATGCCTCCAAAATACCACCTGAGGTAAGGGGAGTGTAGTTATGTGTACACAGACTCAAATAGGATTCTGTATCACTTTCTGATGGAGGGAAACAGCTTTACCGATGCCTCCAAAATACCACCTGAGGTAAGGGGAGTGTAGTTATGTGTACACAGACTCAAATAGGATTCTGTATCACTTTCTGATGGAGGGAAACAGCTTTACCGATGCCTCCAAAATACCACCTGAGGTAAGGGGAGTGTAGTTATGTGTACACAGACTAAGATGGAAATCTGTACCACTTTCTTGTAGAGGGAAACAGTTTTACTGATGCCTACAAAATACCACCTGAGGTAAAGCTAGTGTAGTTATGTGTACACAGACTCTGATGGAATTCTGTACCACTTTTTGGTAGAGGGAAACTGATCTACCAATGCCTCTAAAATACCACATGAGGTAAGGCTAGTGTTGTTAGATGTACGCAGATGCTGATGGAATTCTGTATCACTTTCTGGTAGCGGGAAACAGTTTTACCGATGCCTCCAAAATACCACCTGAGGTAGGGCTAGTGTAGTAAGTGTACACAGACTCTGATGGGATTCTGTACCACTTCCTGGTAGAGGGATTAATGCAATAGAATTAATGAAATAAAATTGAAATTTATTACTTATTTATAAGTATTGTTCGTAACTGTTGTAACAGACAAATTAATTTCAATTTTTTGAAGAAAATTAAACTTAGAAGAATAACGCTAAATAGAAAAGCGATCACATTAAAAAGGGCATCGATAATAACCAAATCATCAGTACTTTTATATACTTCTGTTGTCATGTCTTGTGGAGACAATACACAAATGTATGGCAAGACCCATAACTCTGACTTTTATTACTGAAGAACTAATAATCATTGGCGTTTGCTTTTGGGCACTGTTTTTATTACATTATTTTGATTTTATAACAATTATAATATGTATTTCAGAGTGGAATGAGCAGCATAACATGGCTGGCATGGAAGGGAGATTTCCTGTTATTTGGTGACGCAGACGGACAGCTGTGTCTCTGGGATCTTAAGGCTAAACAGGCCAGGTATAAACATACATGTATCTAATAAATTTCAGATACTGAAACTTGAAACAAAGGACAGTCTGTGCTGCATGAAGAGCCCCACCTTTGTTTTATTACCGCAGTTCGATAAGGTGATTTTACATTTTGGTCAAACACTTTGACAACCCTGTTTCCAAAATAATGTTTTGACAGTGCTCCATCAGGCGGCAGTTTTGTGAAAAGGTTTGTCAAAGTGTATTAAGAAACTTGTTCTCTCAAATCAAAATTTAGTAATGACAGAATGCTGGGCTTTGTTAGCAGCGAAGACTGCTCTATGTTTCATTTTAAAATAGTGAATAAATAGTAAAGTTATCTTCATTTAAAGTCTTCATTAGAGGCAAAATATTGCCTTTTGATGTAGCATTTATGACGTAATTAATCACATAGTATACACACACTGAGCAAGAGTCCATTAACGTTTCTGCTTGTAATAAACAGGACAAACTCCACCCATCGAGGCTGGATTAAGAAGGTGCGGTTCGCCCCAGGGAGGGGGAATTTCAAGTTTCTCGTACTTTACAATGATGGTGTGGATGTTTGGGATATTAATGACGGCAAGGTATTTGAACACTTTTTGTCTTATAGTTTTGTTCATTACTTATATTTACACCAAAAGTTCAATATTTCATTCATGAATTGTTACACAAATACTTCATTTTATTAGCTCGACTATTCGAAGAATAAGAAGAGCTATCCTAGTCACCCGAGCATCAGCGTTGGCGTAACCACTTATGTTAAAGTTTGTGTACCACCTCAAATAATTTCTTAGTCGATTGACATTTTGCTTTGAAACTTTGCACACTTGTTCACCATCATGCCCCTAACCTTTACACAGGAAGGGGTAACTCTATCAAGCATTTTGACAAAATTATGCCCCTTTTTCGACTTAGAATTTACGTTAAAGTTTGCGTACCACCTCAAATATTTTCAAAGTCCATTGACATCTGGCTTTGAAACTTTGCACCCTTGTTCACCATCATGCCCCTAACATGTACCCAGGAGGAGGTCACTGTATTGAGCATTTTGACAGAATTATGCCCCTTTTTAGACTTGGAATTTACATTAAAGCTTACGTACCACCTCAAATACTTTCCAATTCAATTTATGTAAATATCTCAGCACATCATGTATTGCATTGTAATTTAATCTAACAGTTATCCATGCATGTTTCCCAAAACTGTTCAATCCATACACAGCAGCAGAATAGTCGAGGGCGCTGTCTCTGTGACAGCTCTTGTTTAAGAAAATTTTGCAGTAATTCTTTTTCAACCATTCTGTAAATAGAACGACCTGACCGTAAATGAAAACAGTTTATCAAATAACGTCACAATAGCGCGGGGAAAATTAAAAACTTTTAAACGTAAAATTGAAACGCTAATGACAACAATATATGTAACATATCATAAATTAACTCTTTCTAATATGTGGATTTAAGTTTTTTGGGGCTTGCTGACACAATACAAACAATGACAAGATAAACGATTTTCAATTTAAATGGGACTTATGTATATTGTTATGCGATGATTCGTGATCAGAACATATACGAAGATGTTGCGTTCATCTGAAAATATTCACAATTGCTGAAAGGCAGTTCATTTAAGGAATGGAGGTTGAGGTATAAACATTTAGAAATGTACCAGTACAGTTTTGGCAAACCAATTTCAACCCATAAAAATGACAGATTTACATCACTGGCACCGGATTTTCAAACTCAATCATATTTTTTAAAAATCAAAAAAAATCTTATAATTCCAAACTAAAAATAATTATACCGAAAATGTGAAAAAATATTTTTCAATATTTATTTTTATAAAGATGCACTTTTTACTGTATGTTTTACTAAGATATACAGTACAAAGTGCATATTTAAAATAAAATAAAAAAATTCACATTTTCGGTATAATAATTTTTAGTTTGGAATTATAAGATTTGTTTTGATTTTTTAAAAAAATTATTGAGTTTGAAAATCCGGTGCCAGTGATTTACATATATATCTTTTGCACTGACAGTTTTAAAGGTTATGTATTTTTCAAATGGTTGTAAATTTCATAAAATGCTCGTTTGTCAAAGGTGCACTCTTATTCCAAAATAAGATTTACCACATTAAATATATTGTTTTCAAATTCCAAAAACTTAAAGATGAATAAATGTTGAAAACAATGGTTCTTATGATTGGATACCAAGTTTGATTTGAAAGAAATGAGCATAAGACAGGGTATTTCTACCTTATAAAACTATAGCAGACCACAGTAAATCTTTAAGCATTCACCAATCATTTAATTTTTTGCACTTTCTGCTATTAATTCATGTTTACAATCTTGACATCAGTAATTAATATTTTCCATAAATTTCCATCATTTAGTAAGTAGTAAAAGGTTTATCAATCAACATTTATGTTTGTTATACATGTGTATGTATTGATTTTGAATAAGGGTGTCACTTTAAGACCCCATACTTAGATACAGGGGTTATTTCAGATCACATAATTTTCTATTGTTGATGATGCTGTGTTGGTATGGTCACATACCGCCCTCTTTAATGAAGTTTCAGTAAATGTCCTCCTTTATTAAGACTTGCTGTCGCAGCTACACAGTTTCATTAAAAGTCCAATGGCTGTTACAAATTTTGAATGTCAACCACCCACTTTTATTGACATTATTTACCAGGTTATTTATTTAATACTGTTCTTATACTTATGCAGCCAGAGCTACACAGCTCCCTCAAAAGCCCGAAGGACATTCCAAAAGTACTTGATGCCGAGTGGGTTGGGTCAGATCGCCCAATTTTGGCCACGGTCGACGGAACTCTGCAAATGATGGACCTAGCTCTGAAAAAGTCCTCTTGTGCTGTGGAAGATATGGAACTTCCTGGTGAGTTCAATAAATTCGTGCTATTATTTCCTAAAGCTGCACTCTCACAGATTGACTGATTTGACAACTTTTTTATTTTTGTATTTGGAATGAGCCAATTTTTGCCTAAATGTCTTGGAAACCAGTGATAAATGACTATTGACAAAAGATCAAATTGCAATTTTTCATATTTACACTTGAAAATTAATGTTTTATGGCTAAAAGCATTGCTAACACATTAAGAAAAATAAGTATTTCGGCAGTTTTCTAAACAATTGAGATCTGTTCTTTTGTGAGTTATCTTGTATGACTGAATTGAAGGCATTAATGCCAAAATCAGCTGATTCTGAGACAAAAATATAAAATAAAAGTCAAAACTGTCAATCCGTTAGAGTGCAGCTTTAAAGGTATTATAGGCTTGTCAAGCTAGACCTCCTATAACTGCGTTCTGACTTGTACATCTTGCAGTCTTACTAGTGCAAGTCAGAATGCAAAATTTACAAGTCAGAAAGCAAGATGATATGGTCCCTGATGCTGGAAGTTAAGTGTTTCTTGTGATTATGTCTCCCCCATTCATGTATATATATTATTGTTTTTGACCTGTTCGTCAGTCCGTCCGTACGTAACACTTATATTCCACTCAGTAACTAGATAATGCTTGGACCCAGGAACTTCATACGTGGTAATGACTAGTGAATGACCCCTATTGATTTTGAGATCTGTAGGTAAAAAGGTTAAGGTCACAGTGATATTGAGGTGATTTATTTTCCGGGGTTTCCGCTCAATAACTGAAGATCCTTTTGGTCCAATTTGGTTGCAGTCAGAATGCCATATCAAAGTTCAAGGTCACATATTGCCCATATATTTGTACTATTGTATTAATATATATATATATATATATATATATATATATATATATATATATATATATATAACAGAATAAATACTGTTTAAACCAAAGTTCAAGGTCACTGTTAGTTTGTACAGATTTCAGGGGACAAGCACTTTTTCAAAAAAGCAATCTGTAGTTAGTTTTAAATTGTAATAATTTAACATATAGGTAGAAGAAATCAGTTTCAGTATTATATTAAGTTGTAATAAAGATATCTCACTGAGGTTTGAGGTTAAACAATATCAAATGTCGGACAAAAGAAATTATTTAAGTTCCTCTATTTTCTATATAACTTAGTTGCTAGTGAATAAAACAAGCTAAAATAATTTCTTACAGAGGATGTATTTTCTCCTCATCTGATGTCGAGCAAGGGCATGTTTCTCATGAAATATCTCCTCCAACATCAGAAGTGGGCGGAGACTTATCAGCTGAAATTGACAGGCTTGAGGGAAGAAGATAAATCAATAGAAACGGGTGTCAACAAGAATCTCAGTTTGATTGACAGGTGGGTGGGTCTTGTTTGTTAAAATTGCTGTAAAGCTGCAGTCTCACAGATTTACCATTTTGACAACTTATTTTTATTTTTGTCTTGGAATGAGTCAATTTATGCGTAAATGTCTTGAAACCAATAATATAAGACTGCTGACAAAAGATCAGATGCTATTTTTCATATTTACGTCTGAAACTTAATGTTTTATGGCTATAAGCATTACTAACGCTGTAAGAAAAATGCATAAAACATATTTTGAACATATATATAGGAAAACTGTTGTCGTTTGAACAGGCTGTCATTTGAGAACTGGCATTCCCTCGAGGTCGGAGCTTGTTCTCCAACAATTTTCCTTCTGTTTTCATATAAAATATACTGACTCTGCATCGGAACCTAAATAAGTCGAGGAGTCGAGCACAAAAGCTGGTCCCAAATACACAAATCATGCCCAAAACCTTATGGCTCCCTCGAGGTCATAATATTACACTTTTTCTTGAATAAGCATTCCAAAATAAACAAACAATTGCTAGGTGTTAAAATTTTTCGCAAGTTGTTAAAATTGAAATGACAGTTAAAAGGAAATTTGATAAAGTGTGAAAAACCGTCTTAGACTGTTTACCTGTGATGATAGTTGATAAGGGCATTTGGGAAGATAATTATGAGTTTAAACAGTTTAGCGAGACAGACAAGATGAGCCAATCATCAATCTTTGATTTTGCGAAATTGAAATCTGCCTAATGCCATAATATGTACTGTCATATTTACAGCCTTTGAACATATTAGCAATTTCCACAACGCATCACATAATTGATGTCGTAGTAAACAGTCAGTTCCACAACTTCAAACTTAAGATACACTGAAAGATATTTCATAACAGACTGGAAAATTGAAACTCTGGTTGTTTGAAACATCGGTTCCCTCGAGGTTTTAGTTTGGACCCCAGGGTCCTCGAGCGATCCGATTTTACTGTATAAAAAACCTGTGCTCTGATTTTTGTCAGCAGTCTTATATCACTGGTTTCCATGCATTTTTACAATATTGGCTCATTCCAAGACAAAAAATAAAAAAAGTGGTCAAAGTGTTCAATATGTGAGAGTGCAGCTTTAATATTAGAACAGGATGGAGTCTCATCAGTTTGTTTTGACAGATTTTAGGGAAGAAGACTAACCAATCAAAATCAGTTCCAAAAATAATCTCAGTTTGATAAGCATGTGGGTGGAGCTTGTTTGTAGAATTTATGTAAATGTAATGTCAGAAGTGGGCGGAGTCTCATCTGCTTAGAGGGAGAAAGGACAAACCAATAAACAAGCATTTCCAAAAGCAAATTCAGTTTGATTGACAGGTAGGTCTTTAGATGACTTTTGATACAGATTGCCTCATCATTCTCCATGTGCAACCATAAAATACCCCCCCTCCCCCCAAAAAAACAAAAAACAACATTTTCAGTTGTGAATGGTTATAACTCTAATATTTTTGTCCTGTTTCAGAGATCTGCAAGAATACCTTTGCAACCCCAGATTTGGCACTGCAGAACGGTCCCTCATTACTGCAAGGTATGCTCCAAGGATTTATCATTAAACAATCATGCATGGCATGTGTATATGCATAACTTGTGCTCATTTTTGTAAATAAATAAATGGATATGCGACCTCATTTTTTATAAAAAAATCACTGTTAAATCATTATTTCACTGGGTTTTGAAATTCAAGCCCTGATGGATTCGCAGAACACTCTCGAAACTCAACGATCAACAGTATATATTGTTATCATTTATGGAAAGTGGTCACAAATTGTGCTGTAAGATGTCAGTATACTTTTCGCCGATTTCAGACTGTATGGGGATGAGTCAGACGTGAAATTTTGGACCATAGCTCTCCACTACATGAAGAATGGAAGGACGGAAACAATTAGCAAGGTATGTGTAACATATTCACTGCAAATTGTACAATATGTAATGCTAGGTTATATAATGCTATGATAGATAATTGTAGGATATAAATGCTAGGAAAGATAATGCTAGAATAGATAACGCTATGATACATATGCTAGGATAGCTTATGCTAGGATAGAAATGCTAGTATAGATAATGCTTGAATAGATCATGCTAGGATATGTAAAATAGGCTAGGTTTTGCTAAGCTAGATAATGCTAGGCTAGATAATGCTAGGCTAGACAATGCTAGGACATATAATGCAAGGATATATCATGTTAGGCTAGTTAATGCTAGGATAAATAATGCTAGGACATATAATGCTAGGATTGATGATGCTAGGACATATAAGGCTAGGATAGATAATGCTAGGACATATAATGCTTGGATAGATAATGCTAGGACATAAAATGCTAGGATAAATAATGCCAGGACATACTAAATAATGCTAGCACAAAAAATGCAAGGATAGATCATGCTAGGCTAGATAATGCTAGGAAATATAATGCTAGGACAGATAATGCTCGGGTAGATAATGCTAGGACAAATAAGGCTAGGCTAGATAATGCTAGGCTAGATAATGCTAGGACAGATAATGCTAGGATAGAAAATGCTAGGACATATAAGGCTGGGATAGATAATGCTAGGACATATAATGCTAGGACAGATAATGCTAGGATAGATAATGCTAGAACATATAATCCTAGGATAGATAATACTTGGATAGATAATGCTAGGATAGATTAATGTGCTAGGATAGATAATATGCAGGGTAAAGATGGTGGGGAAAATGTGAGCTTCAAGACCTGAAATGACTTGATTTTATATGGACAAAAACTTAATATGATCTGTAGTAAGCAGGCAATAACTTTTATCATATTCTCTGGAGAAAAACCCTTATATCCTTTACAGTAAAATCACCTTATTCTTGTTTCCATAGAGATACTTTAGAGCCTTAATAATGCATTTTGATGTTTGTGAATATATTAAGATTCCAAATATATGCCTGCATACAAACATACCGTACATTTACTTTGTTTTTATCAGAGCTCCAGCAGTGTGTTTGTGAAGCAAGACACGGGTGACCTTTACATTCCAACCAATCCTGTTCACCAGGAGTCACATGACCTTGTTGACCTTAGTAACCTTGGAGATGAAGGTCAAAGGTCATCACTATGCCAACAACACAGGGGCCAGTCGTTAGAGAGATGTTTCGATTTCTTGTGTGATAATGAGAGCTATAAGGTTTGTAGCTGCAATAGATTTAACTTTGGTTGACCTTTAGTGAGGACTTTCTGAAAGATTTTCTACGGTCTGTACCATATGCGACCAATAAATACATGTGTTACCTTTTTTTAAAACAACTATATGTCTAATAAATGTTCTTTATTTCAACTGAAATCAGACATACCTGTAACATGTCCAATTTTTCAATCTTCCAAGGCCAAAAAAGCTTCTTTGTAATTTTTTGTTGGTATATTCTTTCTCTATTCTCCAATCATTTCTAAATACAAAAAAAAATATAGCAATCACCAGGAATCCACAATTCACACAATTGTAGGAGACCATAACTTAGGGCAATCCAGTAAAACATATTGTCCCCGGGGGGAAGGCAATTATTTAAACAGTTTATGGGTGGGTGTCTTTTTTGGCTAATTTGGACCTCAAAAGGGTTAATTTGCTTCTGTAGAGGGGGGGGGGGGGGCATAATTTAAAAGTGCCTTCCCCCCGGGGGTTATATGTTTAAATGGAATAGCCCTTATTTAAGTCCTTAAAAAATTGAGTAAAATGGTATATTAAAGCAATTTTTTTCTTCAAAATTTTAAATCTTAAAACACTCTGATAGTCACTCCATGTTTGTTCCCCCAGCACCCTGTCCCTTTTCGGCAGTACCTGTCCTCCTTAAAACCTGGCTTAATGATGCACTCTCACAGATTGAGCATTTTAAGAATTTTTTTATGTTTTGTCTTGAAACGAGCCAATTTTTGCGAAAATGCATGGAAACCAATTATATAAGACTGCTGACAAAAATAATAGATCGAATATTTTTATATCTAAGTTAAACTAAATAATGCTTTATGCAATTTTCTTAGACCTTTAGTAACGGTTTAAGTCATAAAACATTACGTTTCGAACGGAAATATGAAAATCTGCGATCTGATCTTTTGTCAGCAATCTTTTATCATTGGTTTGCAAATATTTAAGCAAAAATTTGCTCTTTCCAAGACAAAAAATAAAAAAGTTGTAAAAACGGTATATCTGTGAAAGTGCAGCTTTAAAGCCTACCTCATACTCAAACAAACTCCCGACTAATTATTCAGGATTGACAATTATCAGCTATAAGAACCCCTGGTTAACATTAAAATATTTGTTTCATTATCTGTGACCAATACTTTCACCTACAGCTATGAGCATAATGTACCGGTTATTAAAGGAGCTAGACACCGGATAATACAATAGCAAGACAAAAAGAAAATTGTCTGAAACTTTCATAAAATTAACATCATTGTGTACAACCCATTGAATCTACGACACGCATCTTTTACATTTTTTTTGCGCCTTTATCCTATACTTTTTACTAGAGTTGTCTACAACGTAAATCCCATCAAGTTTAAAAATAGCGCTGGTATATTTATATGTAGTCATAAACAGAAATTATTTACACTGGTGTCTAGCCCCTTTTATGTCACATATATTTTTGAAATACTAGTTATAACATATGATCCACTAATTTTAGGCGTACCAGTTGGATCGTGTTTCCCTACACGACAGTAAGCGGGTGACATACCAGCACACCAGAAAGGTTGCGGAGAGCTATATTATGCTAGGCCAGACTGACAGGGCTGTACAATTATTACTGGAGACTGAACCTGAGTCGGACAGCTACTATGTTGACTGTTTGAGGTAGAATGTTGTCATAAGCAATGTCAGTGAACTTAGGATTTTCTTCAACATTCTTTGATATAACTATATGCTAATTTTATTCAATGATTGCAACACACAAGTCAGAATATATATGTAAGCATATATTTAAGAAATATAACACACCACTGAGGGTCATATGACATTATTAGGACCGGCCAGTCAGCCACCTAAGGTGTATATGGACCGAGGCGTTAGCTGAGGTCCATTCACCTTTGGGGGCTGACTGACCAGTCCTTATAATGCCATATGGCCCGAAGTGGTGCGTTATATTTCTTATATTATACCGAACACTTTTCATTACAATTCAATATTTTTAAAGCGATTTATATGTGTTTTATTGAACAAAGCTAATAATGTTTACTTGCGACAAGTTTTCGCCGTTGTGAAAATAGCAAGCCACACTTACCAATTGTATGACATCAGCGGTCCATATTACATTTTTGGTGAGGTCCGGACGGGCCAAAAATATAATATGGACCGCTGATCATTAAACTAGATTTTCATCAAAATACAGTGATAAACGGACCGATAGAGTTTATATACAAAGAAGGGACAAATTTATGTGAGGTATAATATATATATATATATATAGGTATGTAAGCATATTTATTTTATAAAACAAACACACAGAATTGTTTACAGCCCCGAGCATGGTTTGGGACTGCGGTCTCTGGTACTTATTTCAGTAACTATTAAAGCATGTTGTGAAGATAATTTCATGAAAATTGTTAATTTAAACATACATATATATTTTACAATGATTGTGAAACAAGTTATTACAACATTACATTAATCACTCTCGATGGCACGATTTTACGCAAGGGTGTGGTCTTGTGGGGAAAAACGGGAGTACCTGGAGGAAACCCACTTGTCAGGCTTGGTGACCACAAACCAAACTCACATGCGCCCAGGCCGGGAATCGAACCTGGGTCGCCTAGGTGAGAAGAGAGTGCAATAACCATCGCGCTAACCTGACAATATTGTTAATATATAGAGTTCAATATGAAGTCATGAATTCAAATTCTTTTGAAAAATAATTATGAAGAAATTGCTGTGAGTGCAGAAAAGGGGCAAAAACCTTGTCATAACTAAAAACTCAAGATACTCGCATGAAACTTTTTATTATAAATTAATTGCTTTTAGCTCGATTGTAACGAAAGCTGATAGCTTATGGAATCACTCTCGAGTCCGTTTCCTGGTTAGAAACCAGTACTTGAGTCTATTTTGAGAGCCGTGAATAGTACCCATGGTGGGGTTTGAACACGCAACCCCTTGGGTGAGAGGCTGACACCTATACCACTAGACCACTCTAACATGAAACTTGGTTCACATGTACCCAGTGACAATACACACATGGTTATATGGCCCAAGACAATGGCTTTAATAAATGTTGTGTTAAACCACTGTTTGACTGAAAAACAAAACACAAAACAAAACAAAACTGACAAGAGTAGGCCTAAGTATGCATTGTTTTTTTAGCCTTTCCTATCATTTGAATATACTTTCCCCAGGTCGTGTCTAGTTGCCAGCATCAGATCGTCAGGAGCTTCTCAGAGCACCATAAAGCTAGTGGCCACCAATCTTATTGCCAGCGGAAAACTGCTAGGTAAGATATTGTACCATATCATATCAGTCATATCAGTCATATCAGTGATATCAGTCATGTAAATCATATCGGCGATATCATTCATATCAGTTATGTCAGTGATATCAGTCATGTCAGTCATATCGGCAATATCAGTTTTATCAGTCATAAAAGTCATATCAGTTATGTCAGTCATATCAGTCATATTAGTCATAATATTCATATCAGTCATATCATACATATCAGTCATTTCCGTCATATCATTCATATCATTCATATATGTAATCAAAACCAGTCATCTCATTTATATCAGTAATATCAGTTATATTAGTCATGTCAGTCTTTTTATTCATATCAGTTAGAAGAATCATATCAGACATATCAGTCATATCAGACATATCAGTCATATCAGACATATCAGTCATATCAGTCATATCAGACATATCAGTCATATCAGTCATATCAGTCATATCAGACATATCAGACATATCAGTCATATCAGTCATATCAGACATATCAGTCATATCAGACATATCAGTCATATCAGACTTATCAGTCATATCAGTCATATCAGACATATCAGTCATATCAGTCATATCAGACATATCAGTCATATCAGTCATATCAGTCATATCAGACTTATCAGTCATATCAGACTTATCAGTCATATCAGACTTATCAGTCATATCAGTCATATCAGACTTATCAGTCATATCAGTCATATCAGACTTATCAGTCATATCAGTCTTATCAGTCATATCAGACTTATCAGACTTATCAGTCATATCAGACTTATTAATATTCATATTATTCATATCAGTTATATCAGTCATATCATTAATCTCATTCATCTCCTTCCTATCCGTCATTTCAGATAGATCAGTCATGTCAGTCATATTATTCATTTCAGATAGAAGAGTCATATCATCCATACTAGTCATATCGTTGATATCAGTCATAAAAGTCATATCAGTATTTTAAACAAGCCTGAATGAATTCATTAGTGCTTGGCGTACCTGTTTTGAACAGGCCCTGCTATATTAAATTCGTAATTTGAGCAAGCCCGAAAAGCAATTTACAATGATGTGCTTTGGGAGCTATTGCAATTTTCAACTGCTGTAAATTCCAAACAAAATCGGGTTTATTCCAGCTGAATTTAGTTAGATCCAATCATATCCAAGCTAAGCAAATTTAGGTATGATTGATTTAATGCTTTAATGTTTTAATCTTGTCTTTAGTTATCTTCTACTTGTTAGACTTGTCAGTATGAATCATTATTATCTATTGCTATTATGAGATTGTTATTGGAAATTGGAGATTGGTTAATATGAATGCCCTTAACTTTACTGTTCCAAGCTCCGTATGGGGAAAGTTAATGCTTAATTCAATATTTTCTCCAGCGATTTGGTCATAAAAGACCTATTAGCAGAAAGAACGCATGATCATTTAATTTTGACATCTATATCTTTTTCCTAATCCAGTAAAGTTCAACATACAAGTAAATCCCCCTGGTAGAGCAGCATTTTTCTGTCCTGTTTCAGAGGGTGTTCAGCTGCTGTGTCTGATAGACAAAGGCCTGGATGCTTGTCGCTATCTGCAAACATATAGCGCCTGGGAACTCGCAGTCTGGTTAGCCAAGGTAAGGCGCAAACAAGGATCATAAATATATGTTGTCGATAGTGGTTTATCAGTGAAATATTATACAGATGTTGACTGTTGAGGAGGTTTCATCAGTCTATCATATGCATTTTGACCAATGAAAAGGTTTGAAAAAGACCTATTAGCATATAATGATGAATTTATATTGCTAGTCAGATGATCTGAGGGTCTGTTTCACTTTGAGTTGCTTGCGTAAAGTCCTGGCCCCAAGTTCTCGAAACGTCTTAATGGCTTAAGTAGCTTATTTCAATAAGCCAAAATACTTACTTAAATTTGATTTCGATGAATGAAAAATGGTTAAATGTAATTGTAATAAAGATAATTCCTATATAAACTCTTAAAAAATCTTAGTAAATATAACACAAATTATAGAAAGAAATTTGGGCCTGAGGTCTAGACCGAAAGTCAAGTGCGATGTATCTTTACGCAAGCAAGGGAAAGTGATACAATCCCACTGACCTTTCCTTTGGTCAAAAGGTATTTAAAAGACTGATGATATGTCATCGGTCAATGAATATCTATTCTGAAAGACATAGCTATTTTGGATAGTGTGTAGCACCCATGTAAACTGATGTCAAATGTTTGTGCCAAACAAAATTACACAGAATGCTGTGAGGTGATGATGAGATGGGTGGAGCATCTGAGTAGCACCCATGTAAACTGATGTAAAATGTTTGTGCCGAACAAAATTACACAGAATGCTGTGAGGTGATGATGAGATGGGTGGAGCATCTGAGTAGCACCCATGTAAACTGATGTAAAATGTTTGTGCCGAACAAAATTACACAGAATGCTGTGAGGTGATGATGAGATGGGTGGAGCATCTGAGTAGCACCCATGTAAACTGATGTAAAATGTTTGTGCCGAACAAAATTAGTATATTATGTGTTTTTTCAGTCTACACTTGATTACGCAGAATGCTGTGAGGTGATGATGAGATGGGTGGAGCATCTGAGTAGCACCCACGTAAAACAATTTGTGCCGAACAAAATTAGTATATTATGTGTATTTTTAGTCCACACTTGAGTACACAGAATGCTGCGAGGTGATGAAGAGATGGGTGGAGCATCTGAGTAGCACCCATGTTAACCAGAAGGTGAGTATCTACCAACAAATAACCTAGAAAGTCTATATTTAATATAGTATATCATGATGTACACATCTTGAACTCTATACATTTATACATTTTTGATGAGGTTAACATGACGCCATGCTTGTCTGATAAAGCTTGAGTGGTTCCAAGGCTGTGTAGGATTATAAAATAAAATGATTTCTAATTTGTATGTGCATGTATTAACCTATCTTTTTTTCTTATTGCATTGGTCAGCTCAATGTTCTACCGTATTTGTATCATGTTGCAGTCAATTTATTGTTATACGGTAAACAACACAAAGTGCCTTTCTCAAAAAAGTGTGTTAAATGTTCATTATATCTGCATTAAACACAGCTGTATTGGCACTGTATCTAAAGTGAATTTTTCTTTAACCGAGTGAATTAAAATGGGAAAAAAAGGCACCTTTGCATTTATTCTGCACTAAAAGCATATTTATTTCTGATAAAAAGCTCATTAAAGCACATTTTTTTTGCATTAAAAGCGCATTTATTCTGAGTTAAAGCACATTTTTTCTGCATTTAAAGTGCATTTTTCTGCTTTAAAACGCATTTTTATCTTCATTTTAAGTGCATTTTGGTAAAGTGTGTATTTTTTTTGAAATGTCATTTTCATGAAAGCTTGATTGGAACAATGATGTTCTAGGAAATCATACAATTATAATGAGTTCTTCATTTTTTGTACTTACAATCTCCTGTAGCCTGTTGTATAAGACCAGTTCAGTTTTCAGTTTGAATTAAGTTATACGAATCATTTATTGATTGGTCAATATTTATTCAAAAATAATTATTAACCAATCAAATCATTTTAATGAGTCATCGACCAAAGATAGCTTGTGTACAACTTAGTAAAGTTTCATACAATTGGCTGGTAGGTTTAAACAAAGATTTTCTATTTAACTCTAAGCAGGAAAATGATGTAAAAAGCCATTAAAACATGTCTGATCCATTTATTGGCAGCAACATTTATTTAAGGTGCACTCTTACAGAGTGTCAGTTTTGCAGCTTTTTTTTGTTGTCTCAGAATCGACTGATGTTGGCATCAATGCCTTTAATTCAGTCATATTAGATAAATCACAATAGAACAGATCTTAACTTTAAACACCAGGCAGCATGCTTTATGATTCAACAGTTATTCTAGTCATCGAACGATTACTTCTGACCCCAGAGCACAGCCGTGTTGCTGCTAATCTCACCTTGGGCTATTTCCATAAGGTCATTGAGATGCTTTACGGAATGAGGCAGTTTAACGGGCGTCCAGCAGGGTGCTTTTTAATGAAACAGTTATTCTAGCAGTCTAACAATTTACTTGTCCCTTCAGAGCCCAGCCGTGCTGGTGCTTCTCTCCCTTGGCTATTTCAACAAGGTCGTTGAGATGCTTTACGGAATGAGGCAGATTAACCGGGCACCCAGCATGGTGCATTCTGATTTACAGTGATTCTAGCCATCGAACGATTACTTCTGACCCCAGAGCACAGCCGTGTTGCTGCTAATCTCACCTTGGGCTATTTCCATAAGGTCATTGAGATGCTTTACGGAATGAGGCAGTTTAACGGGGCGTCCAGCAGGGTGCTTTTTAATGAAACAGTTATTCTAGCAGTCTAACAATTTACTTGTCCCTTCAGAGCCCAGCCGTGTTGGTGCTTCTCTCCCTTGGCTATTTCAACAAGGTCGTTGAGATGCTTTACGGAATGAGGCAGATTAACCGGGCACCCAGCATGGTGCATTCTGATTTACAGTGATTCTAGCAGTCTAACAATTATTTTTCACTCCAGAGCACAGCCGTGTTGGTGCTACTTTCCCTGGGCTATTTCTACAAGGTTATTGAGATGCTGTATGGAATGAGGCAGTTTAACCGGGCTGCGTGTTTTATTGAGTCGGCGATGGAGTTTGGACTATTAAAGAAAACTGAAGAAAACGGTATTGTATTAGTGCATTTTTCTCGGAGCCAAAGTGTAAATATGTTTAAGAAAAGTACATGTGCTTGTATATAAATATCTATGTTTTTTAATTAAAGTGGTTTCTCTGAATATGAAAACATTTGGTCTATTAAAACAATCTTTTCAATAATTAAGGGGTGAATGTTTTAGTACGGTAGTGCTATTCATGTGTATACGAAAAAGTTGTATGAAAAATATCTTATTAATTATTAACAGTCTGGCAGTTCATCTGTGTATTCAAACATTTAATTAGTGCAAGGCTTGTGAAGTCCAACAAATTTCTTGTTTATACCATCCTCTGCACCCCAGCGTATCATAACCTATATTTTCTTATGCGGTGTGGAAATGGCTGAGAAGTTACGGATGTAATCTCAGTTCAAAATAATCCAATGAGATCACGGCTTAAAAATTGTTTTAGGCAGGATAATGTTAAATATGCCAATAGCTCTTCACAAAGGAGATTCTTTCCTTTTTGTTATCAGCTATTTCATTGGTCAGAAAATGCTTATGAATATTCAAGGTTTAGGAAGTTTCCCTGGCCAATTTGCCCAGGGTATCATATAGCTTATGATATGCTGAGGTGCCGAGGGTATCATATATGTTATGATATGCTGGGGTGCCAAGGGTATCATATAGGTTATGATACGCTGGGGTGCCGAGGGTATCATATAGGTTATGATACACTGGGGTGCCGAGGGTATCATTAAGGTTATGATACGCTGGGGTGCCGAGGGTATCATATAGGTTATGATATGCTTGGGTGCCGAGGATGGTTTATACGAGTACTAACCAAATGTTTCCATACACAGGTGAAATATGTATATTCAATGTTTATATTTTACACTAACTAATTGAGAGAAAAAATGATGAGATAATTAAACTGAAATGCTGAAAAATAATGCTTAAAAATATCATTTTAACATTTAAGATTTTGTTTTTCTGAGTCTGAGGCAAGAATAAATGAGCCTTGAGCAGTTATTCACTTATGTCCCAAGCCTGAGTTTAAGCCACAGGCTCAGAAAATCAAAATTTTAATTTAGTTTTAGAAATGCTATTACAGGTGAAAATATGGCCAAAAGTGCTGAATCTGTTACAAATAATCCTATGTCAAAATTAGTGATATTAGAGATATTTTGAAACATTTAAGAATTAAGTTTTTCTGAGCCCTACTTTTTCAACAAAATCCTACTTTAATCCCTACTTTCTTTGTAATTGGTCACTGGAAAGCCTAGGTATGCATTTCCTATTTATATCAAATGAAAAGCAAACTATTGCTCTACTTTGTAATGCAGGAATGCTACTGGAGGCAGTATTTCTGGAGTACGCACGACAGCTGTCAAGTCTCGGCCATAGACAGTCTGCAATCTACTACTGCAGCCTGGCAGGCGACAAAGGGGAGCAACTCTTGAAGGAAATTGAAATACTGTTTGCTTAAGTCAAGGAACAATGGGCTGTCTGTCTACACATGATTGTAAATGGCCATTTGAATTGGCCTGTTTCAGACTTTTTTCATTGGTTCAGTGGGTCAGGACTTTAAGTTCCCCTGTTTTTCAAAAAAAGTTGAGCTATTGGGATGGTATTGGCGTTGTTGTAAGTGTTGTTAGCTATGGTGAAGTAACTTAAATCTAACCTAAGCTATGCCTCAAAAACCTGTTAAAGATATTCAGATGAAACTTGGTACATATGTTGCCAGAGCCATTTCACCCATGTTAGCTATACCCATAAATCAAGCTTATATTTGTTGAGTTATGCCTCTTGTTTCGACTGAAAAAACAGCAACAGTCCAGCATTTGCAAAATGAAACAAGAGATAAACATGATGATGAATTAAAAAAGCCCCCTCTCCAGGGAAAACCCCCCAACAACATTAGAGTTGGAGCGTGTTCAGAGAGTGTGCCTGGTCAATACAAACAAATTTGTTTTTGAAGGATGGTCTTTAAATCTGCACTCTCACAGATTGTAAATTTTGACATTTTAAAAATGAATGGTTTCAGAATCAGCTTATTCTGGCATCAATGTCTTCTATTTAGTGATGCAAAATAACTCACAATAGATCATATCTGTTTGAAAGACTGCCCAAGATTTCATTTTTCCTAAAGCGTTAATTATGCTTTTAGTAAAACATAATTTTTTTCAAACTTATTAAAAAATATTTTTTATGACAAACTGCGATATCATATTTTGTCAGCAGTCTTATATCACTGGTTTCCACACGTTTACACAAAAAATGACTCTTTCCAAGACAAAATATGAAAAGGCTGTCAACACGGTCAATATGTGAGAGTCCAGCTTTAACAAATTGAGAAGTTTCACATGACTTTATATGGAATTAGAGTCAGTAGCTGTGCATGTATATTTGTGCTATTTAATGGTTTTAGCATTTTCTTGTGTTCTTCTGTTTAAACTTAATTCCATGATGCCTCCTTTCTCCACATATACTTGCGGAATAAAGTGACAGATTCTAAAATAAATCCAGCAACCTTTAAAGCTGCACTCTCACAGATTTACCGTTTTTACAACTTTTTTTATTTTTTGTCTTCAAAGAGCAAATTTTTGCATTAATATCTGCAAACCAATGATAAAAGATGACTAACGGTTTAAGAAAAATGCATAAAACATTAATTTTTGAACGGAAATATGCAAATCTGCGATCAAATATTTTGTCAGCAGTCTTATATCACTGGTTTCCATGGATTTTCGTAAAAATTGGCTCGTTCCAAGACAAAAACAAAAAAAGTTGTCAAAACCGTAAATCTGTGAGAGTGCAGCTTTAAGTAAGTATTTCAAAGTTTATCACTCAAAAATTATGTTTGTTATACATGTGAATGTATTGATTTTGAATAAGAGTGTCACTTTAAAAATCATATATGTATTCAGGGCTTCCGTTAAAGGAAGTTTGGAAGTATATTACTCCCTAGAAATGGGTTAAAACTTCCAAAGTTGATTCCTTGGAAGTACAAAAACTTCCATAATTTGGAAGAAAACTTCCAACGTTGAATGCTTGGAAGTTCAAAATATCAAAACCTGTGTTAATATTACTTTTATGGTCACAATTTCAATCAGTGTTTCAGTAAATTGAAGTATTATAATATAAGGCTGTGAATTTGGCAGGTTATAATTGCATATTATTTGATTTTTAAGATACTGGTTGAAGAAAATGGAAAAAAATACTGTTGTCCGGTGACTTAAACTTCCAACTTTCAGTGAAAAACTTCCAAAATTGATAGAAAGGAAGTTCATGCTTCCAGTTTCAAATTCTTAATGGAAGCTCATGCTTCCAGTTTCAAATTCTTAATGGAAGCTCATGCTTCCAGTTTCAAATTCTTAATGGAAGCTCATGCTTCCAGTTTCAAATTCTTAATGGAAGCCCTGTGTATTTACACCTTTTAAAAGCGCATTCACTCATAGAATATGTTGATTAATGCCTTTGATCAAGATTCCAAGGGAAATACATTGTATCCGGTACATATAGTGTTCTGCAAGAGTTTGTATATGATGCCTTTCTCCCCCTAAAATCTCATCTCTTTATAATGTTATAAAGTTTATCATTTGATAAGTGGAACTTAAAGATTTTATACAATTTATGTATTTACTATTTTAACCACAGATTGGCTTTAAAGGCAAAGACCCAGTTGTTGGTTAAAAGGAATTTGGACAGTGTCTTAAAGAAGTTATAAAGTTTATCATCTATATTATTTCGATAAGTGGAATTTTAAGTTTTAATACTTATATTAAAGCCAAAGATCCCAGTTGGTTAAAGACATTATCTTGAAGATCTTATAAAGTTTATCATTCAATATGTGGTTAAACGGACAGTATCTTTAAGATCTTATATAATTTATCATTCGATATGTCGTTGAAAGGACAGTGTCTTTAAGATCTTATAAAGTTTATCATTCGATATGTGGTTAAAAGGACAGTGTCTTTAAGATCTTATAAAGTTTATCATTTGATATGTGGTTAAAAGGACAGTTTCTTTATGTGGAATTTTAAGATTTAAAACATGTATTGCCTTAACCACAGAGGGACTTTAAAGCCAAAGACCCAGTTGGTAAAAAGAAGTTGGACCGTCTCTTTAAGATGTTATAAAGTTTATCATTCAATATGCGACATTTTAAGATTTAAAACATGTATTTACTTAATCACAGAGTGGCATTCAAACATGATAATCATCAGGCCCAAAATTCTCAAAAAATCTTAAGGGTAACTCACAAGTATCTTATTTCTTTTAGCTAAATTACTTACTTAAATATGATTTTATAAAACAAAAAATAGATTATCTTATCTCATTTTTTGTTCCTTTAAAAGCCTCAACACTTTAAAAAAAAATGAAAATTACACAATTATTACCATATCAAAAATATAATACTGAGCTGAATCCTTTTATAAGGGACTTTAGATGTTTCGAGAAATTTGGGCGGGGCCTCTGAGCTGTATCCTGTAATAAGGAACTTAAGATGTTTCGAGAAATTTGGGCGGGGCCTCTGAACTGTTTTCTGTTATAAGGAACTTTATATGTTTCGAGAAATTTGGGCGGGGCCTCTGAGCTGTATCCTGTTATAAGGAACTTAAGATGTTTCCAGAAATTTGGGCAGAGCGCCCCGGGGGCTCTGAGCTGTATCCTGTTATAAGGAACTTAAGATGTTTCGAGAAATTTGGGCGGGGCCCCTGAGCTGTATCCTGTTATAAGGGACTTAAGAAGTTTCGAGAAATTTGGACCGATGAATTGGGACCGGGGGCCTCACCAAGTGTGCCCCAAATATGATTATTGAACTTGTGTATGAAACAGTAAAAGCTACATGTACGTATAGCTATAAAAGGAATCCCAATCACAGTGACCTTTGCCTTGAAAAGGGGGACCAAATCACGATTCTTGTTATTATTCCATAAATTGTGATATGTTTAAATGTTTTAAAATGGTTACTTTTTATGTTTTTTTGCATGTTTTTTTTCCATTTCTTGAACACTTGGTGTTAAATTGTTTGATCTTTTTAATTATATAAAGTTTTAGGTTTCTTTAGTTGGTTATGCAACAGTTAATTGTAACCACGGGCCCCCCAGGTCTTGGGGGTATACCGGGGATAGCCGGGGAAATGGGCCGTGTTTTTACCTTTCCAGTGGCTCCGAAGTGCCTGGTGAATGCGGTGGTTTTGTCTTTGCACTAAATATTGCGGGGAATGAGCCTTACCTAGGGTCCCTGGGGTGCGGGGCCATTTGGTGGGGATTTTACTTCCAGTTCGTCTCCGCACGGCGGGATAGTCCCCGCTATTCCCCGGACGGGGGGGGGGGGCGTGGTTATAATTGACTGGTGCATTATTGTTATAATTATGTTTGACCAAAATTTTAATGTAAGTCAATTCGATTGAGTTATTTGTGCAATATCTAAATTATGTGTTTGTAGACTTATTTTAGTTCATACAAGTACTAGTAGCTAATAAGAGAAATTTAACCTACAAATGAAATGGAGTTGCTTTTTTTCCAATATGCCACATTTAGTACATGTGAGCGTGAACTCAACAGGCTAATAACATAGCATTCTGGCAGCGTGAACTCAACAGCCTAATAACATAGCATTCTGGCAGAGTGAAATCAACAGCCCAATAACATAGCATTCTGGCAGCGTAAACTCAGCAGCCAGAATATCATAGACATAGTATTCTGGCAGTGTTAAATAAACAGCCCAATAACATAGCATTCTGGCAGCGTAAACTCAGCAGCCTTATGACATAGACATAGTATTCTGGCAGCGTGAACTCAACAGCCGAATAACATAGCATTCTGGCAGCGTGAACTCAACAGCCTAATAACATAGCATTCTGGCAGCGTGAACTCAACAGCCCAATAACATAGCATTCTGGCAGCGTAAACTCAGCAGCCTTATGACATAGACATAGTATTCTGGCAGCGTGAACTCAACAGCCGAATAACATAGTATTCTGGCAGCGTGAACTCAACAGCCTAATAACATAGTATTCTGGCAGCGTGTACTCAACAGCCTAATAACATAGTATTCTGGCAGCGTGAACTCAACAGCCTAATAACATAGTATTCTGGCAACGTGAACTCAACAGCCTAATAACATAGCATTCTTGCAGCGTGAACTCAGCAGCCTTATAACATAGACATAGTATTCTTGCAGCGTGTACTCAACAGCCCAATAACATAGCATTCTGGCAGCGTGAACTAAACAGCCCAATAACATAGCATTCTGGCAGCGTGAACTCAACAGCCCAATAACATAGCATTCTGGCAGCGTGAACTCAACAGCCTAATAACATAGTATTCTGGCAGCGTGAACTCAGCAGCCTTATGACATAGACATAGTATTCTGGCAGCGTAAACTCAGCAGCCTTATGACATAGACATAGTATTCTGGCAGCGTGAACTCAGCAGCCTAGGCCACTAGGCCGCCCGGCCGCTAACTTTACGCCGCTAAGCCGCTGACTGCTTAATTGACTTAAAAAAATATAATCGCTTCAGAGTGATTATTTGTGCAAACAAACAATTAATTTATCATTGTTTTAGAAGTAAAAACGTGTATACATGCTTTGAAATAGGAAACCGTTTTAGGCCGCTAGGCAGCCAGGCCGCTAACTTCACGCCGCTAGGCCATAAGGCCGCTGAGCTGCTTGATAGACTTTTTAGAAAAAATGTTGATAATCGCTTCAGATTGATAATTTGTGTATTAAAACAGTTAATTTATCATTGTTTTAGAAGAAAACGCATATAAAAATGCTCTGAAATAGAAAACAGTAAAAGGCCGCTATGTTAGTGTATGAATAAAAAATATGATTTATCATTTTTTTCAAAGAAAACGCATGAACAGTTGCTTTGAAATAGATTAAAAAAAAATAAGGCCGCTAGGCCGCCAACTTCACGCCGATAGGCCGCTAACATCACGTCCATCTATCAAATATTTCATTTTCATAAAAGGAGATTACAGTTTCTATTAAGAATTGTTTTACATTTTGAAAAAGAAACCAATTTAAGGCCGCCCGGCCGCTAACTTTACGCCGCTAGGCCGCTGACCGCTTAATTGACTTAAAAAATATATTCTCGCTTCAGAGTGATTATTTGTGCAAACAAACAATTAATTTATCATTGTTTTAGAAGTAAAAACGTGTATACATGCTTTGAAATAGAAAACCATTTTAGGCCGCTAGGCAGCCAGACCGCTAACTTCACGCCGCTAGGCCATAAGGCCGCTGAGCTGCTTGATAGACTTTTTAGAAAAAATGTTGATAATCGCTTCAGATTGATAATTTGTGCATTAAAACAGTTAATTTATCATTGTTTTAGAAGTAAAAACGTGTATACATGCTTTGAAATAGGAAACCGTTTTAAACCGCTAGGCAGCCAGGCCGCTAACTTCACGCCGCTAGGCCGTTAGGCCGTTGAACTGCTTGATAGACTTTTTAGAAAAAATGTTGATAATCGCTTCAGATTGATAATTTGTGCATTATAACAGTTAATTTATCATTGTTTTAGAAGAAAACGCATATAAAAATTCTCTGAAATAGAAAACAGTTAATGGTAGCTATGTTAATGTATGAATAAAAACATTGATTTATCATTGTTTTTAAAGAAAACGCATGAACAATTGCTTTGAAATAGAGAAAAAAATAGGCCGCTAGGCGGCTATCTTCACGCAGCTAAGCCGCTAACTTCACGCCGCTAGGCCGCTAACTGCACGCCGCTAGGCCGCTAACTTCACGACCATCTATCAAATACTTCATTATTATAAAGGGAAATTACAGATTCTATTAAGTCCAAATAAAAAAATAGGTCTGTTTCAGGTTACCCGACCGACCCTATTTTTTCCCGCCGACCCTAACCTATTTTTCCCTGAAAAAAAAATGTGATTTGGGTACGAAAAGCATTTGTTACGAAATGTATGTACGTAAAGTTGACAATATTAGAGTTGGATTTCTGAATGTATTTACCGTACTTCACCTTAGAGTTCGGACACCTTAAAATAATTAATTTTTCGCTCTCTGAATTCATAGAAAATAACCATTTTTACATTTTATCTACATGTATGGTAAACCTGCCTTTTTTCTTCATGTCTGCATTTTACCACTTACTAATTTATCCGTAGTTATCAATATGGTAATTACGCCTATAAGTGTAACTCCTTCATCAAGTTAATTAAAATCCCATTCAACACCATTTTATACATGCAATGAAATGAATAAACAACTTTTATCGGCTTCAGATCAAACAGTCACATTGTGTGACGTCACATAACTCTCAGTTATACCCACGAGGATCTCATGGAGAGCATGGATATTGCTATGCAGGATACATATGTGTCTGGGTGGTGTTTTTGATTGTAACTTATGTATTGCATTTCTAACTTTAATTCATCACATTAAATAGTTACCTGTATCATTGAATGTGTTGACTTTCATTGTTCTATTGATGTTTCAATGAGTATTACTGTACGATTATTGCTTCATAAAGTCTATATTAAAAGTGTGGTACAAGTTTCAAAGTTTATTGGCGGATCGTTTTACAAACATATCATGTCTGTGTTTTCTTAATCTCTTGATTGCCCTTGTTGTTGTTTTTAATCCTCCATTAAATATATCACACATCCATTTCAACAGGCAATAAATCGTTTAGGATGGGTAGTAACTAACTAACTTATCACATTGATGTATACGGTTAGGTAATCTGGCCAGGCATTATAACGATAAAGATCAATAATATTTGTCTGTGAGACTAGTAACTGTAAGTTACAATCGATGTCCTTTGGGTGTCCCAAAATTAGGTACCTAAAATAAATTATTTTTGAAAATAATAATGGATGTCCGAATTTTTAGATTGTCCGAATCAAAGGTGAATTACGGGTAGTTTGTGCTTGTGTGGCAGGTATATTTCAATTCCTGAACTGTATTTTCTTGTCAGATACAAATGTGTCAGATACTGACTTTCGGATTGATATGTCAGACTTAAGTGTGCAATTTTGGCAATAAAACCTGCATGTTACTTGTTCTTCAAACCTGAACCCCCAGGTCCTCTTGACAGCATTGAGGTTTCCTTGGCTGATGGCTTATATGGTAAATTTGCTGTCCCACTCTTTATGTAATTATGTTACAGGGAGGTTAGCTTTCTACAGAGGGTGATTGAAAGCAAAAGGGTGCATAAGGAAAAGTAAAAACGTTCCTGGAAAGTCTTAAATAATAGCAGAGTGGTGTACCATAACTTAGTTGAAATCCAACCATCATTGTCAAAGTAATTAACCAGACAAATAAAGAATGTTTCCTTTAAAGCATGGAACATGTTTAAAAGCTACTGATAAACCGGAAAATTGATGACTTTTATTTTTGTTACTTTCTGAGTCAACAGTTACTTAAATCAATATATCAAAAAAAAATATAAAAAAAATATTCCGACCTACATACCCTATTTTTTTGGCAGCGTTACCTGAAACGCACCTATTTTTTTATTTGGCCTAATGATTACGTTATTTGAACTTGAAATTGGTAGGAGTGAAAATTGTGTATGACAAAGTGAGCATTTGAACATATCAATATTCATTATAATATTGAGGCATTGAAGACATTGTGTAGAAATCAAAACATACTAATGCATTTCAAATGTCATTCATATGTATCTATGAACATGTCTTTCCTGTTTGTTGTTATTTTGATGTTTTAGTTTTGGGTTTCTCCACAAACGCTATGAAAAATACATGTACATGTATTGTAAAAAAATTAGTACGAGTATGAAGTCCTTATTTTTTCGCACCACCCGTCCAACATTTTTCCAAAAAAATCCATTAACCAATTAATAAAACAAGAGCACCGCGGAGTGGGTGCCAACGCTCGTCTGTTTTTTTTCCAAGTCGAAAAGGGGGGATAACTCAATATTAATTAAAGGCAAAATTATATGACCTGCTATAAACATGCATAGTGTTAATAGGAACACGTGTAGCAAGTTTAATGTGAAAATGTTGAACGGTTTTTGAGTTATGAGGTAAGGTTAAAGTTTTTGGACGACGACGCAGACGCAGACGCAGACGACGCCGACGACGCCAAGGCTATCACAATAACTCGACTTTTTTTCTTCGAAAAACAGACGAGCTAAAAATGGCCTTATATACTAGTGGTGACTATCCAATACAAAGAGCAGGAAATGGCTTTAGTAAGCAGGAAAGTTTCTTATAATAACGAAAGCTATGATCGTGAGCATTCAGTTCAAACAGTAATTTACCATGGATAGGGATACTTGCCAATTGATGTCACTGCGACTCTCTCGTGCGCTGGAGGACATTGGCGTCAGTGAGTGGATTATTACCAGGAGGAGGAGAATGGCGTTGATGACAGAGTCAATGATTTCTTTAGGCCATAGAGCAATAGATCCAGCTATGAATTTTTATAACTTTGGTAGTCAGAGTGAGGGTTCAACGACACTAGGGATGGACTCGGATCTTGACATGTTATTTAGCAACTTGTCAGCTCAACTAGACTCGAGTGGATGGCAGCCTGGTGTGTCATTTATTGCTTTTAAGAATGAGCGAATCCCACCCCAGCACTGCTACGTCCAGATATGTAGACCAGAATTGTCACCGCTCTTTGGTCACTCTTCTGTGAGGGACAGTGGAGGGAGATTGTTGTTGGAAAACACATGGCTGGATGAATGTGCAGCATTACATGCCGAACGTGTTGGTCAACTTATTATACGTCATGGGCCTTCAAGGAGCTGTTATGAACAATTGGATATGGTTACTGCATTTACCTGTGCAGGACTACCTGAAGAGTGCCAGTTCATGTTCAGCAGACCGCGCCCTGGACACTGGCCTAGACTTGAGACATTGGCCAAAGCAAGGAAGTGCCCTACTTTTATTGTACCACAGGGATACCCTGACAGTGAAAATAAAAAAATAGAATGGAGGTTTTCCACCTCACTGATGGAAAGACTGCTAGTGTTTGACTTTACCACGTCCCAAATGAAAGTTTACACTTTGTTAAAAATGATCAGGAAATCATTTATCAAACCCATAGTTGGTGATAGGCTGAGTACGTTTCATCTTAAAACGGCCATGATGTTTACAATAGAGAGCTACCCACCAGATATATGGAGAGAAGACCAAATTATACAATGTGCCATTTACTGTCTGACAACTCTTTGCAGATGGCTAAAGCTGGGGTACAGTCCACACTTTACCATATCTGGTGTAAATTTGTTTGTTGGGAAACTAAACAAAGATGAAAGGCATAGAGTGTTTGAAGAGTTTCAAGACTATATAAATGAAAGCCTTCAAATTGTTTTTAGCGTACAAATGGATGATTTAGGGTCAAGACTGATCAATATGTTGGATTCTGCACAATATCACACCATGATGACTAGAAACCAAATGTTGAAATCAGCATTAACAATTATGGCTTTAAAGCATATTTCACTTCCATGTCTCTACTTTAAAACATATATATTCTTAGAAAGTGTATTTGCATGCACTCCTAATTTTTAATGAATTTAATGACCTACTCAATGACCCTAGCAGATCTGACAGAAACTGGCAATGACCGCAAGAAAGAGGCAGCATCATATCTGATTACTATTCGTTTGGGCATACTTGCCTCCACACTAGCTTCAGAGTGCATTAGACTTGGTCAGCCCATTACTATGGAAAATCTCAACCTATACAAGATGTCCTTTGACTCTGACCTTCTGTCCAGCAGGCTGAAATTTGCATCGATGTTGTACTGTAGAGGGCAGTTTGTGTCTGCAACACACATACTGAGTTATTGTGAAAGTCTACTGGGAAGTCATATGGTACACTTATGTCCGTGCAACGTAATATACACAGTCCAAAGTGATGATGGGTTTGCTGATGAAATTATGAATATGAAAACATCTGATATATGCAGAACCAGCATTGCTTTCTGCGTGCAATTTACTATCCATGAACGTTATTGTGTACCTGAGCACCTGGCGTATGACCTGACTCGGATTAAAACAGCAGCATTAGACAGTGTGCCATTTCTCTACTACCTTCAGTACCTCACATACAGACAGCTGCATCAAGATGAAAGGAAACGTACTGCCTTTCAAAAACTTTCCCGTCACGTATATAGTCCATCCTTCATCCATTTTGGCCACCCAGAGACCTATTTAAATGTTCTTGCTCATTGCTTTGAAATGGAGAACATGCCAGTTTGGGCCAAGCTGCATTATAGACTGTCTTTGATACTTAAGCCAGAAAACAATGCAGCCAACTGGCATTTAAGGAGACTTTCATAAAATGCTATTTACTAGAATGAGTGAAAAAGACACGAATTTGGAATTTTGCTTAATTGTTTATCTGAGAGCTTTGATCAAAACGTATACACTGATGTAGCAGTTTTAAACAAATAAATTGTACTATTTGTAACACGTACTTCCGTTGTTGTTGTTTTACTATTCTTACAAATGTTTGGGGTCATTGAACTGTCATAGAAAGTGTCTTTCTTTATAATTCAATTTAAATTCGACCATAAAAATTGAATCATATATTTTCATTACAAAACTAAAAAAAATAACACAAATCTTTGTCAATGTTTAATGTTGGCTAATATACTGATTCATCAAATTTTGGGGAAAAAAGGTGCATATAGGTTTGCTAATGTCGGTCAGATAGTCGTTTGGTCAATCGGCAGTCCAAGTCCTGTCCGCAAAGTAACTGAAGAAAAGTTTAATCCTAGGACCACGAAACCTCAGTGGTATATTTCCCTTGACCATAAGGTCACCTACATTGTTTAATGTCACTAGATCAAAGGTCAAAGTAATAAACATTCTCCTCACAAATGGTTTCATCTAGGACGTTCACACTCTTAACGAGAAGAGGACCCCTATTATTTTTGAGGTCTCTAGTTCAAAGGTCATGACCAACAGTCTTTTAAATGTCCTTTGTGCAAACAATAACTTAAGAACAGTTGAACAAAGAGCATCAACTAACAGCCTTGGTAGGTTGCTTTCGACAAGTTGATGACCCTTATTGCCGTTTGGGTAAGTAGGTCAAATGTCACAATCAACAAACTTTTGAAAACTGAATAAGTCGAGACCGGTTCGACTTAGGACCATCAAAATTTCTGGACATATATAGTGTCATATTGGGTCAGTTGGTCAACAGATGTCAACAGTCTAATAAAAACCTTGTCCAAACGATTATCTGAAGTGGTTTGACCTAGGACTATCAAACTTATGTAGTGGATTGCCTGCGAGCAGTTGATGACCCCTATTGCATTTGGGTCAGAAGGTCAAAGACTAAGGTCTCAATCAACAGTCTTTTGAAATTCTTTGTCACCACGATAACTGGAGAACAGTTTGACATAGAATCATCAAACTTCAGTGATACGTTGCCCTTGACCTTAAATAGACCCCCATTTTTCATGACCATGGTCAACAGTATTAAGTTTGTCCGCACATAACTCAAGACTGTTTGACCTGGTACCATCAAACCTCAACTGGTTGATTTTGAGATCAGAATGTGTTTTCTAAACCCCTTAAAAAGACGTTATGATGACATATTGTTTGACAAACATCGTACTGTAAATAAGTCAGATAAAAATATAAAAAATATAAAAAAATGACAGAAGATGATGTTTTGTATAATTAAGATGTATGCTCGACCATTTGTGTTACGAATAGAGTGTCATTTTGTGAATTATTTAATGGCCAATAATCAAATGCGTTTCCATAGCAACCAGTTATTCAAAGGCACTAACATGCTTAATGTTAAAACCAACATATAAAATATGTTTGTATTTGGTACTAGAATTCCAAGTAGTTTGATGGAGCACACACCATAGTCAAACCAGTTATAATATCAGTTTATTGTTAAAGGAACAAAACTTTGAGGTTATATAAGATATTTGCTTGATTATCATATACTCTTTATTAAAAACTAATCCAGCTGATACTGTAAAACAAACATACGTAACTATTGACTTACTCAGGTGATTTATCTGACGATCAAACTTGACCGAGACATGTCCATGAACACGTTCACCAAGTTTCATTATGATTGGATAAAAATAATTTAGTTAGTTTCTACAAGAAAGACATAAATTATATGAACCTATTTCTTAACGTATAAGTGGCATAAATCTTGGGTGAATGAGGCGATTTACACCAAACTTGCACTTGTCTGAGAAATTATGCCAACAGACACTGTCACCAAGTTTAATTATGATTAGACGATAAATACTTAAGTAATTGTCTGAACAAGACATTTACCTGCTGCGTTTTTGATATTAGAAGGGGCATTACTATTAAGTAATTGAGGCAATTTACACCATGGTCAAACTTGGCCGAAACATTATGCACATTAAGGTTGTAATCAAGTTTCATCATGAATAGAAAACAATTATATAAGTTATTGCCTGCTCCAGGATTTGCTGACGCCCCCGCAAATGACGTCAAAAGTAATACCTATATGTTGCCGTTTTAGGTGGCATAAGAATACAAAAGCATATCAACACATTTCTTAGTGGTACTTTATAATATAAAGACATGTTTTATATATAAATTCTATTTGGGGGAAACAGCGTCAAATACATTACAGTCAAACCCCGTTGGCTCGAACTCACAGGGAACGGCGAAAATATCTCGAGTCTACGAGGAATTCGAGCCAAGCAAGTTCGAGCCAACGGGGGTTCGACTGTATTGTACATCTGTGATATGTAGATGCCTAGTGAACCCATACTATTTTGGTATCAAATGAAAGGGTATAATGTATAGAGGACAAATATGTAACTTCACTTCCGATTTTAGGTAAATTAAGCAAAACACCTGTCATAACTATATCTGTTATTTGTTTCTGGTCATTTATTATATATAAATACGTTAAAGGGACTTGCTCATGATTTTTGGAACAGAATTTAGTTTACCCGGAATGCATATGAAAACACTTACTTTATCATTATTTTACTCTATGATATTAAAATTGCAGAATCAAAACACAATTAAAGATAAAAAAAAACATCTTTTGATTTTAATGGGGTCGAACCCACGCCGGTATAGTCACGACTTTTGTTAGAAATACGACGCTTTGACAACTAGACCATATGTACATTTACAACTGTGTTGGATATTTTGACCTTTTAACAAAATATTGATAACATCACGTGATAGTGTCAATCAACCAATCACGCAACAACGAATCGCTCAAAGATGTTGTGGTCTATTAAGACGATAGTTGTTCAAATATCAACAGTTGCTGAAGAGTTCCAGCTGTCTGTATCTTAGTTTTAACACTCCTTTTGATCTGCATCTCTTTTTTCGTAATAAAAAAGTGCATTTTACAAACCATGAGCGAGTCACTTTAATTAAACCTGCACTCTCACATATTGAACTTTTTTGACAACTTTTTTTTATCTTTTATCTTGGAACGAGCCATTTTTCGCGAAAATGCATGGAGATCAGTTATATAAGAATTATGACAAAAAATTAGATCGCAGATTTTTATATTCAGGTTCAAAAAATTGATGTTTTATGCATTTTTCTTGAACCGTTAAGCAATAAAACATTATTTTCGAACGGAAATATGAAAACTGCGATCTGATTTTTGTCAGCAATCTTTTATCACGGCTTTGCAGATATTTACGCAAAAATTTGCTCTTTACAAGACATTTTTTTTTAAAAAAGTTGTAAAAACAGTATATCGGTGAGAGTGGAGCTTTAAGTATTATTTAATTTCCTAGATACATCAAGGACATTTAAATGAGTCTCATTGCGCGAAACGGGCCTTAAAATTATGATAATTATTGCAATTAGAATAATCGTTTATAAAAAAATGCCAGAAATAATGAATTCTTCAATGTGTTAAAATCTCACTCAAAAATCTATCATAAAGGGTTTGTCATTGGAGCATCATTTTCTTGACCATTTCTAAGATAATTCATGTTGTCTACGCAACCACGGTGTTCGTCTCGACTTATTACAACTACATCATCGTGTCCAATCGTTACTGGTAGCGGTGGCTAATGTAACGCCTGTGTAGTGGCTAAATAACGCCAGTGTGCGGCTAATTTTCGGAGGGTAAGGTAAGAAAATTGAAAAAAGTAATCGACAAAGTTTTTGTTTTTCTAATAAGAATAGGTGGAGGATGTGGCCATACAATCATACTTTCAGGTCATATGTTTCTTTTTGCCCAGACTTTTGAGTGTTTCCATATCATCGTGGAAAACCTCACCCTGTTTGGAGTGATATTTCGATTTTCAATTTTAAAATCAAGATTCTAGCATATCTATCCATCTTAGGATTCAATTAAACCCTTTAAAGTTTTTATATTTATACTTGTAAACATTAAACAACATTCTGATTGTCCAATAAAATATAATGTTACTTCGGCAGACCCTTTTAAATAACGATTCGGTGGTAACGCATGTGAAGTGGTGCGCTTTTTCTGTAACGCCTGAGGAGGTGGTGCAAATACTTGCACTCCATAGCTTAATTTTTTGTCAAATATTCCATTAAAACGCCAATCTTTACATAGATTTCTCAAAACAAATGCCCGTTAAAGACCAGATGACATTTATTTACGAATTTATCATTTTAATCTCAACGCATTTATGTGCATTTATTCGTATACTATTCCCAAATTGATAACTACAATGCAAAACATTGCATAAATATCCTTTTAGTTTGGTGTTAAATGTTTCATACTTGGGTCTGTTTACTAGTAACTGGCAAAACATGAGTCTGCAAATTACATTTATTTTAGAAACATGTTCATTTTGAGAGAAAATAGGATAAAATAAGTACTCTTGTGAGGTTCGAACACGTGACTGTAAAATAATGACCCATTAATCTTAAAGAGCAGAGCGCAAACAAAAAGGCTATTGGGAATTTAAATAAAGCAATAAAAACACATACATCGTCTTTGCCATATGTGTACATCAAACGCACAAAAAGACGCGTTTTAGTGTCCATATGGGTAAGTTAACGAATGATACCTTACAGGCTAAACATATCATTCATGTCCATATTATTATGTGGGACATCCGAGTCTTACGAACATTTTTTCTTACATCCTAAAATACACGATTCGTATAATATACGAGTGCAAATATACAAATATAATTGTGTACCCCATTTTTATGTCGTCCAAAGAAAAGGCACATACAGGTTACTTTTATGGGTGTTGTATGCGTTTGCGTGTTTGTCGGCGGTCGTCTAGAACTTGTTATGGCTGATATTCATTTTACAAGGAAATATATTTTTATTTCATTATCGTGAAAGTCTAGAGAGACTGATTGTATTGCATTAACAAAGCAACGTGCTGGGTGCATAAACACCATAAACGTCATTCAAATTGCCGATAAGTGTGTTCGTGCCAAATCACAAACTGTACACACAACGTGCTCTTGAACCAGCACGTACAAATCGTTTCTAAACGCAGTAACAAATGTAATTCGACAGTGTTTTCTTTAAGGTACTCTACTCGAGATTGCCAAACATTACGAAAATAAAAACGTGAAGGAAATGTATAGAACATATACCAATGGGTACAGTGTACTTAAATTTTATTAAGCATGTATGCAATTGTTGGGGGAATATAAAAACAACGAAAATAAACGTTTTGTGAGTAATTTCAAAATTATCTGGAGTAGAGTACCTTTAAAAATTACGACAATTGCAAAAGATAACACATGTATCACGTACAATTGGTCATTGTCAATGTAATATTATGCGTGTTAATTTAAAATCATGTCACTTATTATAAATTATCCGTTTACCATTTTTATTTGACTTACCGAAATAATACTCAAAAATCATAATGATCATTTAAAGTAAAACAGTTGTCCTACAATGTGAACACAGCATATTAAGAAATTAATAACACAAGCAATTTATCATATTTGAACTTAGTAGACCGTACTTACAATCCTTTTACGCAGTTATTCGTTCTTTAATTTAAAGCTGGACGCAAGCATGAATGCAGTTGTATCTTCACAATAAGCAACGTTGTAAACTATTTTCTTAAATATGGGTTATTATATGATCTTTATTGTGACTATAGCTTAATTTGCAACAACTGCTTCATTGATTATACATACCTTGTATTTACAAATGTTTCCTATCTCTGCAGAATCTCCAGGGATGAAGCAGAAGTCGAAACTTGCATTATACAAGCGATGTAAAAAAAGACTAAAACCATTAAAGCGGTTGCCAATGACACCCGAAAAATGTTTGAGCAGCAAAAAGCCTAGATTCGTTTCTCCACAACCCTCGCCATATTATGGAACTCCAACATCAAAACGTCTACGCATATCATCGCCCGCGTTTTATGCAAAAAATTGTGACAACACCAAGACGCTTTTTCAAATCGACATCAAATGTATGCGGGAAGTCAACACTTAACGAGTGGGAAGACATCGACACCAAAGATAGTGACGATATAAGTTTTGTTGAAAATCTACGGACAAAATGCGGTGAGGACTACACTATTTTCCAAGCGTTTAAACAAGAGCTGATTAATGCACAACAGTGGGATGTGTTCGAAATGTTTATGAACTTGGTCATTTCTGGTACTTTTCCCCTAAGCAATATATCATATCTTCTGTTTCTTGACACCATCAAATTCTTAAATTGTAAAACAACTACCCAAATGTCATATCGTGAATGATATGTTTAGCCTGTAAGGTATCATTCGTTAACTTACCCATATGGACACTAAAACGCGTCTTTTTGTGCGTTTGATGTACACATATGGCAAAGACGATGTATGTGTTTTTTATTGCTTTATTTATATTCCCAATAGCCTTTTTGTTTGCGCTCTGCTCTTTAAGATTAATGGGTCATTATTTTACAGTCACGTGTTCGAACCTCACAAGAGTACTTATTTTATCCTATTTTCTCTCAAAATGAACATGTTTCTAAAATAAATGTAATTTGCAGACTCATGTTTTGCCAGTTACTAGTAAACAGACCCAAGTATGAAACATTTAACACCAAACTAAAAGGATATTTATGCAATGTTTTGCATTGTAGTTATCAATTTGGGAATAGTATACGAATAAATGCACATAAATGCGTTGAGATTAAAATGATAAATTCGTAAATAAATGTCATCTGGTCTTTAACGGGCATTTGTTTTGAGAAATCTATGTAAAGATTGGCGTTTAAATGGAATATTTGACAAAAAATTAAGCTATGGAGTGCAAGTATTTGCACCACCTCCTCAGGCGTTACAGAAAAAGCGCACCACTTCACATGCGTTACCACCGAATCGTTATTTAAAAGGGTCTGCCGAAGTAACATTATATTTTATTGGACAATCAGAATGTTGTTTAATGTTTACAAGTATAAATATAAAAACTTTAAAGGGTTTAATTGAATCCTAAGATGGATAGATATGCTAGAATCTTGATTTTAAAATTGAAAATCGAAATATCACTCCACTCAATTTTCTTACCTTACCCTCCGAAAATTAGCCGCACACTGGCGTTATTTAGCCACTACACAGGCGTTACATTAGCCACCGCTACCAGTAACGATTGGACACGGTGTACATTCATAGAAACTGTTTCAACCGGCCCGCGCGCGGCTGTTTACACTAGCGGCTCTTCTGGGCGTACCTGGCGACCCCCCCCCCCCCTTAAACCGCCCAAGTTTAAAAAATATTTCAATAACAGAGGAAAGAGGAAAATGCAACAAACTAATTGAAATATTCTTGGTTGGGAACCCCCACCCCCCCCCCCACCCCTAAAAAAAAAAAACCTGCCAACATTTTAAACCAAAGAAATTTCGTTACTGACGTAGTGGCGCAAATAGAAAAACACAAGAAATTAAGCACTTCAATAAAATATTTTGCGAGACATTTTCGACTTTCATAAAACAAGATCCTTCATATTTAATTCATGTTCACATGTATATCAATATGAGTACGCCTATATCGAGATCCCCCTTTTTCTATGAACAAGCAGATGTGGCAACCAGTCAGCGAAGATTCCCAGGAAAAGTTTTTTCTATAGATGCGCAATTACATGGACCACTTCAGAATAAACTTCCTTTTTGAATTTTAAGTATTGTCCTACTCATTTAAGTCATCCCATTATTTCGTTTCATTGTGCTTTTAAGTATGTCTAATTAGTTCTTAATAATTCTCAGTAGCTCATAGTAGTTCTAAGTGGCTTTAGATAAACAATGATAGCAGGATATTAATGTTTATATTGAAACAGAAAATGTGGACCGATACTTAATATTTTTCGTACTTAAAAGTACTCGTTCATGTTCTTGTAAGGATCGCCAAACCATTAGAAGTATTTAAACTAAGATATCACCCAAAGCTGGACCGTTTGACAAATATATATCGGAACATCGTAGCCAAAATATCTCTGAACGGAAAACCGTAAAACCGTTCTTTCATTTTTACCCTCAAAGTTTGAAACACATTGGAAAAATTTGAAAGAATGCATATTATATATTATTATCCTTTTTAATACATTTAAACAAGTCCATTCACCAATACATGTATTTTGAACAATCGAAAGAAAAAATGACTTATTTTATGAACAAAATTACTATCCATTAGCGATGTACCAGCATTTGTCTAAACATTCGTACCCATGTAACAAAATATATTTATGGGTTTAAATCGAAAACAAAGGCCGCACTAACTAAATAATCTGATCTAGAAAAAACAATTGGACGAGAGAGCGAAAAAAAGTACTTTTTTCATGTCAAAGATACAAAAAGTGTCATTGAAGTCATACAACGGGAATAACATAGCCACCATGAAAGTCGGGAAGGGTATCAATACAAAGAAGCATATAGCGACACCATACGGCATACACCCGAACACACTTTCAACCTAGCTCAAAACCTGAGCAGATCAAGGTGAACTTGTGACAGAAATATTTAACAAGGACGTTTCAATTGCAGATGTAAACATAAGACATAATTCGGACTCAAATGTGTTGGGTTTGGTGCTATTGTTTGTATTTCGGATGTGTCGAATGTTCGTTATCTCGATTTGTTTTACCTAGGTCCCGACGACTTCGACATAACGAGTTTGGACTGTATAATGAAGCTGAGAAAGACGATAATCAGGTTGTTCATAGAATAGAGATATCTCGAAAAAGGTAATCAAAAATTAAAAACCACATTCTGAAGGCGAGAATTTTTTTATATATATTATTTACATTCACATATTTAATGCAGAACACATTTTACTCTGATCTTTGCAGGGTTTGTTAGCATATTATATTTATTTATAAAGGTACAGCATGAAATCATATCACCATAGCAATATTTAACATGAACAGTGCGTTTGAAATTGAATGAACACTTCACTAATCATACTGTTTTGTTGTACACAGAATGACACACCATCTTGTATTATAGTTTTATACATTGTTACACACCAGCAGTCTATGCGTAAGACCCAGGACACGAGGACATATAATTTGAACAGAGCAAAAAGAGACCGAATAAGCTACTTCTCGAACATGCCGCTTGTAAACTGAGTCGTCGAAAGCTGATGTAGATTACACAACATTTTACCTCAGGAGTCAGTAGAAGTACCAATTGTCAACTGTCAATCACTGGGCATAATTTCTAGACAGCCAATCCAGTGTGGGTATACCACGTGATAAATTACGTCATAGATGCTACGTCGGAAGACAATATTTCGCTTCGAATTTTCGCTCCCTTCATTTCTATCGATAATGATATTTGCTCAAAGTCGTCTAAAACAAATGACTATTTTAGAATTAAACAGAGCATTTGGCAAAATGACTGATTTCTTATAAAAATACTTTTGAAAATGTGTGCAGCATTGTTACATACTCTTTTAAAGGGACTGTACACCAGATTGGCACCAACATTCTTTTTCTGTAACGAATCTCAGAACAATTATTTATTAAAATGTTTTACTCTTTGATATCAATTGTAAAAAAAACCCATACCAAAATGTAAAAACAAAATCGAGTCGGAGACCGGCTTCAGACCGGTGTCGCCGAAATTGCTGTCCAGTGTTGTATCCACTGTGATACGAAGACTTACTCTAAGAAGCTGAAATATTTAAGCTATATACCTAACATGTTCATATCACGTGATAATATCGACTAGCCAATCACGCATAAGGAATGAATTCTACTAGGTAGACATACCTAGTAATCTTTTTTAATGGAAAAATACGAAAAAACTGCGAAAAGTAGATTAATTGTAAAATATGCGGTACCTCAGTTAATAAGTTTCAATGCATTGTACACATCGATACCAAGTTTATGTTAGTTTTCGACAATTTTCTTCTTTTTTTCGCTGTTTCACCACATGGAGTACAGCCCCTTTAAGAGCTCAAAGTTCTTTCTTCGCGGGACATGTACTTTGCGAGTGCACATTATATAAATGGAGAGGAAATCAGTCGTACGTCACTTCCATCTCTTATATCATGTCTCGGAACTTGCGGAAGTGGATGCGGGGCGGCTCAATACTACAGGCAGACGCGTGATTCTAGCACACTGGATAGGTATTTCAGGTGAATTCAGCCGTGCTGGAAACTCCATCTGGCATCCCCCAATGCCAGATGAGTCACGCGCTGTGACGTAATAATTTCAATTTTTTTTATATTACACTTTATGTAGTCATAATTATGAGTTTTAATTGATAAGTTCCATTAACATTAACTTTACAAAAATATTCTTTAAAAAACAAACAAAAATAACCCTTAAAAGACGTGATACTGAAGGAACTTCTTGACGTATGCAGTGAATACAAATGATTCTAGCACATCGGATTAATAATATCTGTCATTTGTTCCCGTTCCGGATAGAAAAATCCGACCCGAGGGCACCTGCGTTGCCTGAGAACGAGGCTTGCCGAGTTACCGGCTACGCAGCGTGCCCGAGGGTCGGATTTTTCTATCCGGAACGGGATACACATGATAGATATTTGTTCTAGCATACCTTAATTATTTTTTTTGTGAAGAAACTGCATAAAAAAGCTCATGTTTGTACATTTCACCAAAAAGCGCGTGCGATAATGTTTACTGACGTCATGACGCACAGTAATTTTTTTTCACTGTCAACGTCAATAAGTTCCTTCGCTATCAAGTCTTTGAAGGGTTATTTCGATTTGTTGTGAAGATATATTTTTGCAAAGTTAATGTTTATGAAACTCATCTATTAAAATCTCATAATTATGGTTACTTAAAGTATATAATAAAAGAAATAAAAAGTATTACGTCACAGCGCGTGACTCATCTGGCATGGGGGATGCCAGATGGGATTTTCCAGCACGGCTGACGTCACCGGAAATGCCTATCCGGTGTGCTAGAAAGGGATTTCCGGTAAATTAAGCCGTGCCCGAGGGTCGGATTTTTCTATCCGGAACGGACACACATGATAGATATTTTTTCTAGCATACCTTAAATTACATTCTTATGTAAAAGCGCGTTTTGTACATTTCACCAAAAAGCGCGTGCGATGATGTTTACTGACGTCATGACGCGCAGTAATTTGTATTCATTGCATACGTCAATAAGTTCCTTCGCTATCACGTCTTTTAAGGGTTATTTTGTTTGGTTTTTAAGGATTATTTTGGTAAAGTTAATGTTAATGGAACTCATCTATTGAAATCTCATAACTATGGTTACATTTAGTGTTTAATAAAAGAAATTGAAAGTATTACGTCACAGCGCGTGACTCATCTGGCATTGGGGGATGCCAGATGGAGTTTTCTAACACACCGGATAGGCATTTCCGGTGAATTCAGCCGTGCTGAAAACTCCATCTGGCATCCCCCCATGCCAGATGAGTCACGCGCTGTGACCTAATAATTTCAATTTCTTTTATAATACACGTTATGTAATCATAATTATGAAATTTAAATAGATGAGTTCCATTAACATTCATTTAACAAAAATTAACTTTAAAAAACAAAACAAAATAACCCTTAAAAGACGTAATGTCGAAGGAACTTATTGACGTATGCAGTGAATACAAATTACTGCGCGTCATGACGTCAGTAAACATCATTGCACGCGCTTTTTGGTGATATGTACAAAAATGCGCCTTTTTTATATATTTTCTTCACAAAATATGTTATTTAATGTATGCTAGAAAAAATATCTATCATGTGTGTCCGTTCCGGAAAGAAAAATCCGACCCTCGGGCACGCTGCGTGGCCGGTAACTCGGCAAGCCACGTTACCTGGCAACGCAGGTGCCCTCGGGTCGGATTTTTCTATCCGGAACGGGAACACATGACAGATATTATCAGTGTATCCAGCAGTGTGTTCAGTAAGGCGAGCGTTTACAAAACGCTCGCAAACGTTTTGTTTTGTATCCCTGTTGCAATGCAGCGCATAAAAGTTAAGCGGGAAACCAAACAGCAAACGTTCGCCGCAAACATCTTTACTGAACGCGTTGCTGTTCTCTGAAGTCCTGCTGCTGACGGACGGTGCTGGTGTGACGTCAAATGGTGATGACGTCATCAAATACAGAAAGGTAAGAAACGAGCATTGTAAACACGAATGTTCTTGCTTCGGACAAGTCAAATCATTAACCGTAAATTGAACATTTGTAAGTTATTTGGTAGGATATTATTACGGAGAGAAAATCACAATCAAATGTTCAATATACCTTTTTAACCTTACAATGTGCGTCTCTGAACTGGTTTTAGACATGTTCCTGTGGGTCATATTACTACGTAGACGGAAATTAACATTTATTAAAAATGATGCAATTAAAACAAACTTCTTGCTAAGGCGGTAACCCTAACGATTATATAAATAAAGGACAATATTTCAATAGTTGGGCATGATTCGATTTATACTCAGATCTCATAGAATATCAAAAACACAACAGCACATATACAACTAATAAGTTGGTATCATATCCTTCGTCTTTATTTACTGAAATTCTTTACATAGAAAACAATTTTGAAAATCAATAATAAAAATTGCGACGTCCTAAATTGAATACTCTTATTTGCTGTGGTATAGTATTGTCTCACTCTAGAGAGAGTAATACTCATCTATTGCATATATGTTAAATGTACCGTTTTGAAAAACAAATGAGTATATTTGCGCCTGTAGTTAGAAATACACCTACTGTTATTGTCAACTTTATGGCTATTATTCCATGTATTAAGTTTAAATAATCTGAATTGTTACCAACGGATTAATGAATCTTTTGTTTACGCGTACAGGTTACTCCGTTGGACAGTCGTTACCTAGTTGAATCTGCATTGTTATCAACGTATTAATAAATCTTTTGTTTACGCGTACAGGTTACTCCGTTGGACAGTCGTTACCTAGTTGAATCTGAATTGTTATCAACGGATTAATGAATCTTTTGATTACGCGTACATGTTACTCCGTTGGACAGTCGTTACCTAGTTGAATCTGAATTGTTATCAACGGATTAATGAATCTTTTGTTTACGCGTACATGTTACTCCGTTGGACAGTCGTTACCTATTTGAATATGAATTGTTATCAACGGATTAATGAATCTTTTGTTTACGCGTACAGGTTACTCCGTTGGACAGTCGTTACCTAGTTGAATCTGAATTGTTATCAACGGATTAATGAATCTTTTGTTTACGCGTACAGGTTACTCCGTTGGACAGTCGTTACCTAGTTGAATCTGAATTGTTATCAACGGATTTATGAATCTTTTGTTTACGCGTACATGTTACTCCGTTGGACAGTCGTTACCTAGTTGAATCTAAATTGTTATCAGCGGATTAATGAATCTTATGTTTACGCGTACAGGTTACTCCGTTGGACAGTCGTTACCTAGTTGAATCTGAATTGTTATCAGCGGATTTATGAATCTTTTGTTTACGCGTACATGTTACTCCGTTGGACAGTCGTTACCTAGTTGAATCTGAATTGTTATCAACGGATTTATGAATCTTTTGTTTACGCGTACATGTTACTCCGTTGGACAGTCGTTACCTAGTTGAATCTGAATTGTTATCAACGGATTTATGAATCTTTTGTTTACGCGTACATGTTACTCCGTTGGACAGTCGTTACCTTGTTGTAGACAGTGGAAGTATAATGAAGTCCTGGGACGAGGCTCTTGCGATCTGTCAACAGTTTTGCTCCGGATTTGCTACGATTCGGAAACAGCAAGACTTAAACTCAGTGAATTCATCCGTGACTAAATTGCGCGTGAAGTAAGAAATCACAAATTGCACTCAGAGGATGTGGTTTGGTGGGAGAAAAGGAGGTGGACACCTGGACTTGGTCCACAGGTGAGATAATCGGGGATTCATGGCCTTTCTGACACTCAAATCAGCCTGACCATACCGGAGAGGCCTGCATGAGGCTAGTGGTGACAGGAGACACGCCGGAGAATACAGGGGAGATAATCGGGGATTCATGGCCTTTCTGGAACGAGAATCAGCCTGACCATACCGGAGAGGCTTGCATGAGACTAGTGGTAACAGGAGACACACCGGAGAATACAGGGGAGATAATCGGGGATTCATGGCCTTTCTGGAACGAGAATCAGCCTGACCATACCGGAAAGGCCTGCATGAGACTAGTGGTGACAGGAGACACGCCGGAGAATACAGGGTAGATAATCGGGGATTTATGGCCTTTCTGGAACGAGAATCAGCCTGACCATACCGGAGAGGCCTGCATGAGACTAGTGGAGACAGGAGACACGCCGGAGAATACAGGGGAGATAATCGGGGATTCATGGCCTTTCTGGAACGAGAATCAGCCTGACCATACCGGAGAGGCCTGCATGAGACTAGTGGAGACAGGAGACACGCCGGAGAATACAGGGGAGATAATCGGGGATTCATGGCCTTTCTGGAACGTTAATCAGCCTGACCATACCGGAGAGGCCTGCATGAGACTAGTGGTGACAGAAGACACGCCGGAGAATACAGGGGAGATAATCGTGGATTCATGGCCTTTCTGGAACGAGAATCAGCCTGACCATACCGGAGAGGCCTGCATGAGACTAGTGGTGACAGGAGACACGCCGGAGAATACAGGGGAGATAATCGAGGATTCATGACCTTTCTGGAACGTTAATCAGCCTGACCATACCGGAGAGGCCTGCATGAGACTAGTGGTGACAGGAGACACGCCGGAGAATACAGGGGAGATAATCGATGATTCATGGCCTTTCTGGAACGTTAATCAGCCTGACCATACCGGAGAGGCCTGCATGAGACTAGTGGTGACAGGAGACACGCCGGAGAATACAGGGGAGATAATCGGGGATTCATGGCCTTTCTGGAACGAGAATCAGCCTGATCATACCGGAAAGGCCTGCATGAGACTAGTGGTGACAGGAGACACGCCGGAGAATACAGGGAAGATAATCGGGGATTCATGGCCTTTCTGGAACGAGAATCAGCCTGACCATACCGGAGAGGCCTGCATGAGACTAGTGGTGAAACACCGTTGCGAATTAACGATAATTCATGCGCAAACTCTTTCTGCGACTTTGTATGCGAATGAGCGTCGTTCATAATTTGTACAAAGGTATCCTGTCATGTAATGCAATTATTATAATTAATTAAGAGAATCACAAACAGTGAGCTTATTGTTACTCTGAAACTAATTAGAACTCATTAGAATAACAAAGGGATAATAATTGCAACACAATCTTCGAGACAACTAGACTAAACATGTACACGAAATCAATCGTAACAACTCGGCCATCTCCGGTAATCTTCGGGATAGACTTCCTAAATAAGCTTAAGATATACGAAAATGTGATGAAGCAGCCGACGATTTACTTAATTATCATTACGCTAAGTAGATCCATTCGATAATGTAACAATGAAAAGAAATGAATGGTTTTTATTCATGTCTTAATAACGCTTTATAGAAACTTGCTATAAGATTTAATTTAAAAGAACAAACAACAGCAACAGCTTGTTACTCTTCGTCATGTGTTTGATTTAATTTGTCCCTTGACAGTTGAAAACAAAAACAACTTCACAGTTATTATATACGCGCTGCCACGAGGGAATATTTTTAAAAACCCTTATCACTTCCGAGGTCATAGCTGTTGGAAAATAAACGAGGTTTTCCGATTTACATGATATATGACCGTCACGTGACAAGGTGCATGAAGTTAGACGAATAGACGGACATCTAGACGTTTTGTCCGGCCAGAAAATGTAATATCCGGCCGGAGGATACATGTATTTAATCTTTCCGAATATTATTTATCTCGAAGACATTTTTAACGAATGTGCAAAGATTGCTTTTAAGTGGAAGGGGACACACTAATCTGCCAGTCAATATAGGTCACCACACAGGGAAATCTCACTTAATGCATACGCGAAATTGACCCAAAATCGACACCCAATCGTTTTCTGACTGGGCCTGGTACTCACTTAAGTGAACAAGTAAGGTGTAAGGGGACACATACACCTATCACCCCATAAAGGTCACCATACTGGAAAAACTCGTTAACTCGTTTAAACCACAGTTGGCCAAAATTCCACAACAATCGACATACCAACCGTTTTTCAGCTAAATCTGATACTCACCAGAAGAGAGAAGCATGCGGAGCAGCACCTCGTAGGTGTTGTAGGAGTCACATACACCTACCACCCGATATAGGTCACCATTCTGGGAAAACTCGTTCACTTGTTTAAACCAAAGTCGGCGAAAATTCCACAAAAATCGACACTCGACGGCTTGGTCTGTTACTCACGGGTTTTGTGTCGATTTTTGTAATTTTTAGGTGACCTATGTTGTGTGGTAGGTATGTGTGTCCCCTACAACACCTACTAAGTGCTACTCCGCCTTCTTCACTCCTATATGAAATGGTAGTCTGTTCCATACCACAGCCAGTAGGTGGTCATCCACCATTTTATTCAAGTGAGCAAGACCCTGATGGAAAACGGAACTTGTGTCAATTGTTTGAACTAGTTATCGAGTTGTGGTGTTAGTAGTTTATACTCCGGGTCCCGGCGTGAGCACATTGAAGGGTCCCAGAGTGACAGTTCAACCACCGCACACCTATCCTGGGCAGAACCAGTACTGGGTGCCTTCACCTCTGCAAGGAACTGACAACTTCTGTACATGCCAGGGGCAGTGGTACAGTGCGAATGGTCGTAGAAAGGATTTCATAACCAATCACAACAGAAGTGACCTGGTCCGCCCGGGAATCGAACCCGGGTTGTCCGATTCAGAGTCCAACGCTCTACCGATTGAGCTAACCGGGCGGACAGTTATCGAGTTACCCAAAGTGGTGACATATATAGTGCGATAGGTGAACGTGTTGTTTTAGGCGGTATTCTGAACCAGAATCTCGTTAAGCGATAAATAATTCCCGTGTCGTGACTATACTGAATAAGGAGAATACATTTATACAAATCAACATTTCTTTTAATTGGTGGCTCTCACAATTTTCCCCCCAAAAGAAAATACAATTGATTAATAATTTTCCTGATTGAGGGTTAAACACAAAGTAAATTTAGTTGCGAGTTTCAAGTGCACAAGTGGATTTACGAACAGTAATTTTCTGTCACACAAAAACAGGGATTGGTCTGGATACAGATTTCTTGAAAATGAATATCTTAAGTGTTTCAATTTCACAGCGATTTCGCAAGTAGATGCTTAAAGCTGTAATCTCACAGATTGAACGTTTCGACAACTTTTTTATATTTTTTTTGTCTTGGAACGAGACATTTTTTTGCAAAAATCCATGGAAACCAGTTATATAAGACTGCTGACAAAAATCAGATCGCAGATTTTTATACTTAAGTTCAAAAATTGATGTTTTATGCATTTTTCTTAAACCGTTAGTAACCGTATAAGCCATAAACATTAATTTTCGAACGGAAATATGAAAATCTACGATCTGATTTATGTCAGCAATCTCATAATATTGGTTTGTAGATATTTACGCTAAAATTTGCTCATTCCAAGACAACAAATAAGAAAACAAATTGTTAAAATGGGCAATCTGTGAGAGTGCATCTTGACTAGACAATTAAAAGTTACACTCTTATTCAAAATCAATACATATACATGTATAACAAACATAAATTTTGAGTACTAAACCTTAAATTACTTACTAAATAATGCATTTATAAAAAATAATAATTAGTGATTACAAGATTGTAACCGTGTTTTTAATAGCTGAAAATGCAAAAATATTAAATGATTGGTGAATGCTAAATGATTTACTGCGATATACTCGTCTCATAAAGTAGAAATACCGTGTTTTCTGCATCTTTCTTTCAAAATAAACTCGATATTCATAACAAATACCATTGTTTTCGACATTTATTCATTTGTTTTGGTATATTAAAACAATTATATTAATCGTGGTTAACCCTTTTGGGGAGTAAGAGTGCACCTTTAATGCACCAGTCAATTGTAACCACGACCCCCAGGTCCGAGGGTATACCGGGGATAGCCGGGGAAAGGGCCGTGTTTTTACTTTTCAGGTGCCCCCGCAGGGCCGGGTGACCGCGGTGGTTTTGTCATAGCGCCAAATTTAGCGGAGATTGGGCCTTATATAGAGTCTCTGGGGTGCGGGCGCATTTGGCCAGGGTTTAACCATCAGTTCGTCACCGCAAGGCGGGGATTTTCCCCCGGGTTTGCTGGACCGAAAGTCAAAGTCAAGGCTATTCCCCGGACCTGGGGGGGGGGGGGCGTGGTTACACTTGACTGGTGCATAACTAAAGTAAAACTAAACTGAAGTACAAACAGATGTGTAATTTGGAACGCTTAGCCATACCGTTACAACTTATCCTGCTAAAACCCACTTACAGCTACTTAGAACTTCTACGAACTAATAAGACATACTCAAAACAATAAGAAATATTTTGAAATTACTGTGAAATGTAACAATGCAAGGAAATTAATGTTTATGATAATATTCAAAATTAAGAATGGAAGTTAATTCTCAAGTTGTTCCATGTATTTGCGTATTTATAGAAAAAAACTGTTTATGATATATTTGATCATAGCTGTCTCGAAACGGGCATAATCATATAATCTAAATATAGTCTATAGAAACAGCCGCTTCAGAGTCTTTGGCGATTTTTGTTTTGGCGGCTCTACGCGTCCATATCCCGCTTATTGTTTTCCTAGCCAAGAATGACAGATCCCAGCGCTAAGTAAATTGAGCGGAAAGAAAACGGGCACCTCCTAGATAGTTAAAAAAACGGCGATGCTTTGTTGACAGATCGATCTGAATTTCTGTTTCATAAAACCCTTAAGTGTTATAAAAGAAAGGTATAGGCTAAAATAATTATGTGTAACTTTTGTGTTTTTATTTAACAAAGTAGCGTTAAATATTCTTAAAGTATTCAATAACATAAAATAAATTTAAGTAATTCAATAAAATTAAGTACTCAATAACATGACATGCATTCAAGTCTCTCACATACATGTACTTAAAGTTCCGTTTAACATGCACTATCACTCCCAAACAGAATTACCACAATTAATATAATTGTTTTAATATACCAAACAAGAGTAAAATATGTCAAAAACAATGGTTCTTATGAGAGATACCGCGTTTAATATGGAAGAAAGGTGCAAAAAACACGGTATTTCTACCATATGAAATGATATTAGATCAGAGTAAATCTTTTAGCATTCACCAAGCATTTAATATTTTTGCATGTTCAGCTAGTAAATACATGGTCAAAATCTTGTTATTTGTAGTTAATCATTTACAAAAGTGCATTGTTTAGTAAGTAATATATATGTTGATCTTTTCACAGAGGCAATGGTAAACATATTTAATAATATGTAGAGGATAATTGTTTATATCAGTGATTTAGTATCGTTATTATATATAATATATCCAAGCGAACGCTATAAAAACTGTATTTTACGAGTGGCGTAACCATGTACAAATATTTACTTTCGGTGTTTACTAAGTGAACTATATTTCGAAACAAATACTGAAACAAACAGTTTTTCATCGTATGATATGCCGGAAAGGATAAACTAAGACAGTAAATGATTGTTTTTCAAAAAAGCGGGCAAAAGTGTATGCGAACGTAAATTCATTTCAGAAATGATGTCGTTGAATTTGTGACCGAGCCCTTTGGACGCTGACATCATAATTGTAATTGAGGGCGTGCTTACATTTCAAAACAGTGAAATACTTCATAGATACTTCCATCCCATCAGACAAAATGAATACAGTTTGACCACGTATGCAGTTACGTGAGCAATATGACGTGTCGCATGACAGTTCCACGCCATTGTAAGAAAAAATGCGATAAATATTAAATGCTGAAAAATGTGGTAACTTATATCATGGACTTGTCGTCTGTGGTTAAGGGTTGCTTATGAACCTCGGCATACTTTTACAAACAACCTCAATTTAAGTCAAAAGCTTAAGGCAAACCACAAACATACTTTTTATTGAACGACATCACAAAGATTTCAAACTATTACGATACATTCAAGTTTATAGATATCCCTCACTATCTAATGCCAAAAGTTATGGCATTGCAATAGAAAGTGTTGTCCATTAAACTGGAAAGTAACTTGTAAATATATATATATATATATATATATATATATATATATATATATATATATATATATATATATATATATATATATATATATATATATATATATATATTTATAAGTGGACACACAGGGCGATCACAAGTTTACGATACTTTTGTCATCGGGAAAACCCGCGGGCAACCAAGCAGGAAACTGTACGTTCGTGCCCAACCAAGTACCACACACTTTTGTCAATGTTATTTTCCCCCCGAAGAGTGGCATTGTCCATTTTAAAACTACAAGCTTTCAATTCAGTGTAGCGTTTATTCTAGTTTGATAATGAAACTTGCTGAATTGTGTTACTATTTCATTCACTTTTTGAAATTGTACAATTATTCGCATTCATTTTGATGGAACAAAGATAATTCAATGTAAATTGATATTTTTTTTAAGTATTAGACTTGGATATTTTAAACAATATATGAAACGATTTTTTGTTGTGTGTTAACGGATATTGAACCGGATAATTGAAATATGCTCATCAATTTTATCATCATTATTCTAGTAAAAGGCCTTGTAAAATAAAAGGAAACACTTGAGTTTCTTGAGTCTGAAAGTCAGACTCTGAGACATTCTTCAGTATGAGTTCAAACTCAATGATAAAACTGCAAACCATCAGTTTTGATGATGAAATTTATTACTATCTTAAATTGTACAATTATTTACATTTATTTTCGTTAAAACAAATGGAATATAAACGATTATTTGAAATTAAATTAATGGCCGAGTGTAGACTTGGACCTGAGAATGTTCGTTATCATGGTCCTGCATGCACTTGTGCTATCAGCATGGTTTAAAATATTTACGACTCTCCATTTAAATAGTGGCTTAAGTTGTCACATACAATTCCAGTATTTGAAGTTTGATCCGTTTATGTTGATTTGTAAGCGTTTCGGTAGACTCTTGACTTCCTGGAGGTGTTGACAGCGAACCGGCAATGAAGGAGAATACAGGACGTGACGTTATTGAGGTTAGAACTGTCAGCCAGTTTTCGAGCGACTAGCCTTGGAGCTCTGGCTGTTGAGTTTACACTGCCACTGGACATTTTCCTTCATGGGAAAGATGAATGTTTCCTACTCAGAAATATCCTCCTGGCCACCAGTTATAATCATGATAATCACATTTCCAGAAAATAAATAACTGTTATATACCTTGTATTTGTGAACTTAAAGGAAAATAATCCGGATTTTTTTTCTTTATCACACATAAGTTTTACACTGTTAGATGTGCAAGTTTCATGGCCGTAATTGAATTACCCTAAGTGGGACCCTAATATATGTGATTTAGTTATACGATGCAAATATTGATTTTAACAAAATACAATAAGGGCCTTAAATAAGGTGTTGCAATTCCTTTTGTTGTAATTCCTTGGATATTTGCTTTAACCATGATATATTTTACAACGATTGTGAAGGAAGCTATGAAGCTGATACTAAGTCACTCTTGTTGGCACGACGTTGCACGAGAGAGTGGTCTTATGTTGTGTGGGAAACCGAAGAAACCGGAGAAAACCCACTTGTCCGGCTGGGTGACCGCTAACCAAACTCACATGCGCCCAGGCTAGGAATCGAACGCAGGTAACTTCGGTGAAAAGCGAATGCGCGAACCACTGCAATAAACGGGCGACCAATTTGCTTTTAACTGTATACAACATTTTTGCATCCGTTAGATGTATGGTACAACGTCATACCGTGTTCAATTATTTTTATTGTCAACTGCAAAATGTATTAAAATGGGTAGGGAGACATTTTGATTTTTGCTAGTTGTTGCAGTAAGTGTTTTGCAAGAGCTTGAAACTGTTCCGAAAGTGCGATTCAACAAACATATTTCGTTAACATTTTATAAGGTTACTGGCAAACAATCGATGTAGTGATGCTCTTCAAACAGCTGTTCATCCATGATATTAAGATTTGCAGTTTGAGTTGTGAATGCTTTGTAACACAAGATTGTTACTTGCAATTTTTAATATCACATCCAATATCATAGTTATTTGAAATATATCTTAATACAACCCAAATATAGTTGAAGAAAACACTTCTCACGACATGCTTGGTTAATGAGGTGACCCCAGTGATGATATAGTGGATATTTGTTGATCTCAGTGTAAGATCGTATTTTATTTCACGAGTGTTATTTTGCTATGACCACGAGTGAAATAAAATTTGATATTGTACTAAAATCAACAATTTTCTTTTATTTCATTTCTTTTTGACCTTTTTACATTTCTTTCTCCGAGGGTGTGGTTAATAAATCTCAAAACGTACCTCCTCCTCCGGCCATGAAATTAACACAGCAAAACATTACATTTTAACGTTTTTATTATATTTATCAATACTCCAGGATATATCTGATATTCAAAGCGAACAAAATAATTACATGTATACCTAATTTTTCTTTTGAAAGAACAAAACAAGAGTTTCCGTACGCCAAAGCGAGTACTAGCCAGGAATATGGAAGAAAAGAGAACCAGAACTTCTCAAATATTAAATAATTCGTGTATGCCAAGCAAAATTGTATAACACCATAACAGGGGTGATAAGGGTCTCGAATGAAAGGTTTGAATGCAAGTTACAAGGTTATTAGAAACTGCTGTAGCAGGTATTTCATTATTGCGGCGTGACCTCCCTTGACAACTGAATTTGTATTGCTTGTCACAAATGAGCGTATTGTTACTGTAAAGAAGTTACGAAAGTGTGAATTTTATATCTTGAGTGGCTGTTATGAACAAAAAAATAATAAGTGTGTATGGACGGACAGACAGACAAACACTGCGACAAAACAACAACAAACAGTATCAGAATGATTCAAGGTTTTTGCTCAACTAAAAATAATTATCACAAAAATAGAAACAAGACAAAATGCTTTCACCAGACATGTAATCGTGTTAGAGCTTAAGGCAAGTAGGCAACCTTGTTCAAATTATTAGTATGTATTTGTTGAATTAACTACATTAAGCCTCTTTGCAAGCTAAAAACAAAAACAAAACATACTCAGCAGTTGCTGAAAACGAATTTCTGGAATGATGAAAATAATTTGATATCATTTACATGTAACTTTTTAAAAAGAAAAATCATTCGAGATAATAAAATTCAGTGTTTCAGAAATAGGAGCTCGAATGATGAACGGTTATGGCAAGGTATGGATACCAAAGGGTTACAATTCTTGGTGTCCAAACTAAAGAAGATATGCCAGGACAGTGGCAAAATACGTATGATCAAAGATAAAAGCTACATAAGTAATTAATCAATTCATTAAGTTGAATAACCGTTTTATATACGCAACGGATCTAACAACGCACCAATTTAACAGAAGCAATATATCTAACTAACCTTCCCTTTCATAATTTGTTTACTGTTTATAATAGGACGTTTTGCTGCAATATTAACACATAGGAAAATACACTTTCGTATATTTCGGAGGTGGTTTTACATGGCCATGAGGACATTGCCATGACCATCTTATGTTTTCGTTTCATCAAGTCTGCGCTTTACAAAGAATCAATAATTTGGCATAAATTCAAAGTTTGAGAAAAGTGTATAAGAAAAAACACCAAAGGCATGGATTACACAATTGGCAACTGTCTCCTATGTTCCCAAGTTTTTGTGGAGTCCTTCAGGGAGAAAATCTTTCTCCAATTTTATTTTCTATTTTACTTAACGATATAAACGATGCCTTAAAAGAACATGTGGGGGTGTTTCTATAGAAGTAGATGCAAATGAGACAATTATGTACCTTCAGTTACTTATTCCCTTGACAACACTGTACTCCATGCAGACAATGAACTTTATTTTCAACAAAGTCTAAATTGTTTTCAAGATTACTGTAAACTTGAAATTAGATATTAACCCCTGAAATACTAAAATAATTGGTGCCAGCAATCTGAAAAAAATTAACTTGAGCATTGATAACCAAGTAATATAGACAGTTAAGGAATAAAAATATCTAGGTGTATATTTCACGTCCACTGGTAGCTTTTATTACTGCCGTAAACATTTATTAGCCAGGCTAACAAAGCAATGTATGCTCTATTTCTTAGAATAAATAACCTTTACTTGCCTTTGGGCATACAACAGAAGTTTTTTTATTCTACCACTATCCCCATTCTCACGAACGGTTGTGAAGTCTGGGGCCTTGAAAACCTTGATCTGTTGGAGCAACTTCATTGTATTTTTGCGTCGGATTACATATACTAGAAAGAGTACCCCATGTTCAAACTTGTTGGATACCCTCTAACAATAGTGTTAAAACTAGAATGATAAGTTACTGGAGTACGCTCGTTTCATCCCATAACTCAAAAATATATTTAATGGCCTATAAATAGTAACATAGCAATATTTCAGTTGGGGCCAATAACATCAAGTCAATACTTGATTCAACGGGTTATTCGTCCGATCGTCTTAAGCAAACAAAAGTACCTGCAAAACATGTTAGCAAACTTGTGAAAACTAATCTTGTACACCAATTTCAGCATTTTGAACAATTTGATATTTCGCCTAAGGATAGAATGCATTCTCTCTTTAAGTTCGTTGATAAATTTTAACAGTGCCTTAAAATCTTACCCAAATCTCTACGTTTTACATGTTCATGTTTGCATTTCCGACTAGTAACTATAAATTTTCTGTCATGGTCGGTAAATGGAGAAAAATGCTGTACAACATGTCAAAGAAAGTTAAAATTTTGTAATCTAAATGATATTAATGACGAACTGCTATATTTACTTATATGTCCACTTTTTTTCTAGGAAAATACATACATTGTCGTTTTTACTGAAGACCTAATGTTCTGAATTTTAGTGAAGTTTTAAAATGTAAGAACCCGAGTACAGCAGTTTTTGTTAAAATCTTAATCACTTTAAATAAATCTGATCATGTGTTAAATAATTTTCTTTAGTTCAATAAGTGTTTTCTTTTTAAAAAATACTATTTGAACTAACCTCATTTCCCTTACAAAATAATTATAATTGTTTTGTATAATGATAAATTCCAAATCTGTTTGTTAAGCCGCCATTAATCAACCTATTTATACTTCTGTCCATATGTAGTAATATTACGTGTTTATGTGTTTTACCTAAATGTAAACTGTATTAATAAATGTATATTGAGTTGAGTTGAGTTCAGTTGATAAAGTCGTAGAAAAAATGTCATCCCATTTTTTTCAGCCAGTGTCTTACAGCACGCGCATTGTGTTTGTATAATAATCACTGAACTTTGAAAAGAATATATTCATAATTTATTAAGAAGAGGCTATTTCCCACCCATTCCAGAAAGTAAAATGGAATTGAAAATTTGACAGTGATTTGTTTTGCAACATATGTTTCTGTTTACGAAAAAAAAACAGACAAGTTTCGGCATTTGTTTTTGCTGTTATATAATATGAAATATGTACAATATCCTTGTAAATCTTTCAAAATAAGTCAGTTTTTTCAGCGCGTTGATTTGTCGTCATTGAAAGTCAAAGAAAATGAAGAAATATGGGTCCATTAAATCTAAATAGCAAACGAAATTAATAACTGTGTGACTAATATAATGATACCTTTTACTTTTAAAGTTTAAAGACTAAATTATATTTATATGCATATATTATATTGATATGTGTATGTTCTATCGCTTGAATTAACGGAAATCCTATACAACGGAGATACTTAATCCTAGATTAAAGTGACAATCTTATTAAAAATCAATAAAATAATAAATACACATTTATCACAAACATAAATATTGACTGATAAACCTTTTACTACCAACCAAATAATACATTTACGGGAAACATTGATTACTGATAACAATAATATAACCGTGTATTTAATAGATGAAAACGCAACAATATTAAATGATTGGTGAATGCTAAAAGATTTACTGTGATCTACTATCGTCTCATAAGGTAGAATTAGTGTGTTTTATGCCCATTTCTTTCAAATTGAACTCCACATCCTTCATAAGAACCATTGATGTTTACCTTTATTTATCCTTTTTGATATATTAAAACAATTTTATTAATTGTGGTAAATCCTATTTTGGATTAAGAGTTGCATCTTTAACAGATAAATGAGATTGATTGTTCATTGTTTACATGATGCTAGCAGACGATTAATTTGCATGTATCCTGTTCATTTGGTTTTTCTTCGAATATTTTTTGTGGATAAACATCTTTTAAGTATTTTATGCCGAATATTAAAACAAAACTGTCACCATATATATCTAAAACCTGACCATGAAGCTCGCCTATACGGTAGGTGATGTACTTCTTTCTGAAGTGGCTTTTTTTAGAAAACAACACATAATTTGGTTTATTTTGCATTCGAAGCTGGAAAATGAAAAAGGCATTGCATATGCCGTTTTTGTGTGTGTTTTTTTTAATTACGGATAAGCTCTGTCAACAGCTATCGATACACAGACATTAACACAACACCATATTAAAGCTGCACTTTCACAGATTTACCGTTTTGACATTTGTTTTTATTTTTTGGCTTGGAACGAGCCAATTTTTGGGAAAATCCATGGAAACCAGTAATATAAGACTGCTGACAAAAAATAGATCGCAGATTTTTATATTTAAGAACAAAAATTAATGTTTTATGCTTTTTTCTTAAGCCATAAAAAATCAATTTTCCAACGGAAATATTCAAATCTGCGATCTGATCTTTTGTCAGCAATCTTTTATCATTGGTTTGCAGACATTTACGCAAAAATTTGCTCTTTCGAAGACAAAAAATAAAAAAGTTGTAAAAACGGTTAATCTGTGGGAGTGCAGCTTAAAGGCAATGTGCATTAATTATTATTGTGAAAACATTGAAACCCTCTCTTTGAAAACAGTTAATCAGACCAAAAAGCACATATACAGCCTCGCTTATTACCACATACGATTAACTTATGACATATATGTTAAGAGTTTGCAAGTTTATGACAGTATTTATTTTTTCTCAGTAGTTTTAAGAATTGATCCCGATATTAACCAGAGTCTAGTCAGTACAAATGAACCTATGCAATATCGCTTGAATATAGTCTGAAATGCCGGTATTATGTTATAGTTAAAAGTAGCGGATAATATATTCAAGTGTTTAAACTGTTGAATATGCCGTGTTGTTTTTTAAATACGGATAAGTCCTGTCAACAGTTATTGGTACACAAACAATAACACAACACGAGATTAAGGCAATTGTGTGCATTAATTATTATTGTGAAAACATCGACACGCTTTCTTTGAAAACAGTTAATCAGACCAATAAGGACATATACAGCCCCGCTTATTGCCGCATACGATTAACCTATGACATATACTTTAAGAGTTTACAAGTTTATGACAGAATTTTTTTTCTCAGTAGTTAAAACATGAGTTTTAAGAATTGATCCCGACATTAACCAGAGTCTAGTCAGTACAAATGAGCTTATGCCATATCGCTTGAATATGGTCTGAAATGCCGGTATTCTGTTATAGTTTAAAGTAGTGGATAATCACTAACCGGATTTTTAAACTCAATCGTTTTTTTTTTAAATAAAAAAAACTCTTATAACTCCGAACTAAAAATTATAATACCGAAAATGTGAAAAAATAGTGATTTTTTTATAAATATGCACTTTGTACTGTATAATATACTAAAATATATTTTACAGAACAAAGTGATATTTTTGTAAATCGTTACATACTGTACATATCCATCCATGTATAAACCAGTATTGTAGCAAATTTACACATTTTGTAAACTGTAGATGGAAGAAACTTGTCGTACTAAAAGCTAACAAAAACTTACTCGACCAACATTTTTCTATGATTGATTGTTCTAATGTTTAATGTACGTATTTGTCCATAAATATATGTTAATTTTGAAAAAAATATACGTTTAAAAGTCAAAATGCACAGACCCTTATCACATTCGTATATCTTGTAATGTCAGATGTTTACATATTCGTTGAAAACTATAAACCAAACCACACAAACACATATTTCTGTTTATTTTGCAATAAGAATATTTTAATTATATCGACAGACTAACTTTTAATTGATCAATGCCGTTTCATCGTTGATCGATAAGGATTTTTTAATACATCCTTCATTTACGATATCGCGAATTCTGGTCTAGACCGAGATTTCACACCGAGATTTTGTGAAATCTCGTCCTGTTGCATTTCTCTGTACTATATATATCTGGTTTTGCCAAGTGCATCTGGTATTGTCATCCTTCAATTTCACCTAGGCCAAAACAGTGTATAATATTTGTTGGAAGATAATTGATAAATGACTTTCAGTCAAGAAATAAATTGTGAATTTTTATTGTTACATAAAATTATTGAAATATCCTCATTGTATAAACAATTGCTCAGATATTTTACCTTTCTGTTTAGAAAAGGTTGTATTTAAACATTGTTACAATACGCTCTTTGTTCGTATAGCTCTTAAAACGAGTGGTTGGGACCTGTCTATTTACCATTACTTTAATTATATTTGTGCGTTTTGGTAGCATAGATATTCAAACTCAATATTTTTATTTACATCATCGATCAATGTTGAGTTCTTTTAAACAGTTTTAAAATCATATACATTAAGACATTTCCGTTTCGGTGACATTTACCAATCCTTTCTAAATATTTTAATAGCTTGCATGTACGTATTCAGATATAAGGCTTTCGCTAGCATGAAGTGTCCTTCTTGATAAACATATTTTTCAGAACTAATTTAAACACGAAATATATGTGCATTATAATACAAAACATGATATTCACGGTTTTTGTTTTATTTTTTATAACGAGTGGGCAAACTATAGCTTCCGATTTTAAGAACTCACACTTTGAAATTGCGAATTTCATAAACGGAGAGGAACTATTTCGTTTGCTACTTCCGTCGCTCCTGAAGTGCCACATATATTGTGGGGACGGATGCGGAGCTATAAGGTATTTTCGGTTGACTGGTGAATGTGTTCTGTTCTCTGAAGTGATGCTGCTGACAGATGCTACAAATGTGACGTCATCCCCTGACGTCATGGGATACAGAAAGGTAGGTTATATTGTACGACAGTTTGTTGTTCAGAAAAGCATGATATAATTAATTCATTTCTTTTCCTTGACACAAACTGTTACCTCTCTCGTTTTTCAGGGTCAGACATCGAAACATTTAATTGTTTGTGTAGTCTAAACAAACTGCTTGTTATAACGGTATGTCATCATTAGACGCTCAAATAAACACTATTATGGCTTTGTTGTTTTATAGATGTGTCAAAATGTATGTAAAAACACGTTCAAAATACCTTTTTTGCCGAAAAACGTGAGAAATTCTAGAGCAAATTGAATAATGTTAGGATTCAACTCACGACTATCTTTGGGATTATGTATATGTAAGTTATTGTTTGGCGCAGCGATGCTGCATATTCTTAATAGTAAATAAATATTCAATTCGAACTCATTTTTTTTGTAATAAAGGTCGACAACATAAACACTTTGAGAGATACTCTTCAAATTATCTTTTGTTTAATCTTTAATGAAACACAAAAACATTCTAAAATATATATCTAAAAAGGACGACCACCAGTGCGTTCATATCTGTTTCAAATAGAACATACGGAGTTTCTTGAACATTCTTGAACAGAAATGAAAAGTTTTCAAACCACATTTATTTATGTAATTTTGTTATAATTCATGATTGTTTTTCTATAACTGATTCAAGACTGTACATCAAATGGATATGAAAGCGTAACCCGAAAAATGATGTTTTTCAGATTTCGCCACTAGTGAATCGTTATCAGGCAGTCTTTTCAAATGGCAAAGGTATATCTTGGGACGAGGCACTTATCATTTGCAAGCGTCTTAGTTATGGATAAGCAACGATACGAGATCAACTAGATTTCGACGCATTGGCAGCAACGATAAACAAAACTCACATCCGCGAAGAAACTGTTGACTGTCACCTAAGGGCCTGGCTTGGTGGGGTAAAGGAGGTGGATGTCTGGAAATGGAACACAGGGGAGGTAATTGAGGAAACCTGGCCATTCTGGGGCAAAAATCAGCCGGATTATCATGGAAGAGCTTGTATGAGAATTCATTTTAATGAAAATTTAAGGTTGTCTGTGTATGACAATGATTGCAGCAAACCATTATTGTGTGGCTTTCTCTGTGAGTAATTCGAGTATACTTTTGCAGTGTGTGAATACCACGTGATAAGTTACGTCATAAATTCTACGCCGGAAGGCAACATTTTGCTTAAAAAGAGTTAAATCAATGACAACTTTTCTTTAACTTCATTATTTTAATTTTTAAATAAAACAAAGGGCAGTCTATGCCGCTTAAAGACACCCGCCTTCGTTATTTTACCGAAGTTTGATAAGTTAATTAGTTTCATCAAAAACTTCGACAAACCTTTTTTTTTCAAAATAATGTGCGGACAGTGCTCCATCACACAGCCGTATTGTTAAAAGGTTTGTCGAAATGTTTTAAGAAACTAAACTCGCAAACAAACTCTGGTAAAACACCGAAGGCGGGGCTCTGTAAGCGGCGTAGACTGCGCTTTGTTTCATTTAAAGAGGTGAAGAAAGGTGAAGTAATCTTTGTTTAAAGTATCCATTCGAAGCAAAATATTGCCTTCCGACGTAGCATTTATGACGCAATGTATCACGTGGTTTACACACACTGTTTGGAATCATTGAGACTCAGACTTGGTAAAGACTGTATGTACAAGTTAGATGACATGAATTAAAATCTTAATTATTAAGAATGGGTGAAGTAAGCGAAGCGAATAAACCCTTCTTTATCATTAATATTTTAATTCAGGTCATCTTACGGACTTAAAATATAACCTTATTGGCTGATGTATTGTTAACGCAAAATCTGTCGCAGGAATTGTGTATCTGATGATTTATTCACTTTTAGTGTTCACGAGGTGAATTATATTTTTCTTTTTATTATTCGCCTCAAAAAGGTATAAAATGACAGTCAGATAAGCGCGCCACATTGTATGCAAACCCAAGGTCATCTTTGAAATTACGTCTTGAATCTGCGCAATGCCCTATGCGCTCTGACGTTTGATTTTAAATTGAGAGCGGACTTAAATTTCAAATCAATAAGAAATATAAAAAAACATTATTCACTCAAATGTTTGCAAAACATCAAGAAAAACGAGATAATTGATAAGGACAATACACTCCATAGGCTCAAATTAAGTATTCATAGACATAACATACATTCAAGTCTCTCACATACATGTAATTTAAATTCCGTTTAATAAGGTTTAGAATGAATATTGCACATGGATCATTGGATTCAAACAGTGTTATAGTTGTTACTATTTCAAATCATGTAATGCACCAGTCAATTGTAACCACGCCCCCCCCGGTCCGGGGTTTACCGGGGATAGCCGGGGAAAAGGGCTGTGTTTTTACTTTCCAGGTGACCCTGCAGGGCCGGGTGACTGCGGTGGTTTTGTCATAGCGCCAACTGAGCAGAGATTGGGCCTTATATAGAGTCTCTGGGGTGCGGGGGCATTTGGCCGGGGTTTAACCATCAGTTCGTCCCCGCAGGGCGGGGATTTTACCCGGGGTTGGCTGGACAGAAAGTCAAAGTCCCGGCTATTCCACGGACCTGGGTTGGGGGGGGGGGTGCGTGGTTTCAATTGTGCATACATTTAACTAAAATAAGTATAATTATGCAAAATCAAAATAGTTCTGTTTTCAACATACGTACGTGTAATTGTTTAAGAATATCAGATACATGTACAATTTTACAAAAATTTTTGGGTGTTTAGCAGCGACAGATGTGTTAAATTCAATTGTTTTGTTTGTCCTTGGAAGTCATTATTATCTTCATTAAAAGATCAAATCAGCCATTATTTGGTTTATCCTTTGACAGCTTGAATGTTATATTTTCTCGATAAATTCTCGATAATATTTGTGATTTTTCTGTAATGTTGTATTGTAATGTTGTATTTCAACAGGCATTATTACACAACGTCAACTAGTTGCGAGACTCCTGTCTATATATGTTTATCTATTCACAGAGCCATTGGTAAACATATTTAATAATATGTAGAGGATAATTGTTTATATCAGTGAAGTATCGTTATATATGTCTCCAAGCGAACACTAAAAAAGCTGTATTTTACGAGTGGCGTTACCATGGACAGATATTTAATTTCAGTGTTCACGAGGTGAACTATATTTCGATCTTACACTGAAACAAACAGTTTTTCATCGTATGATATGCCGAAAAGGATATTATACGTCAGTTAATGATTGTTTTTCAAAAAAGCGGGAGAAATTGTATGTGAACGTAAAGTCATTTCAGAAATGACATCGTTGAATTTATGTCCGAGCCCTTTGGACGCTGACGTCATAATTTGAATTGAGAGCGTGCTTACATTTGAAAACAGAGAAACACTTCATAGATACTTCCATCCTATCAGACAAAATGAATACAGTTTGACCACGTATGCAGTTAAGTGAGCAATATGACGTGTCATATGACATTTTCACGCCCTTGACAACGTTAAAAAATGGCAAAACTCATTTTGAGATATATATTTAATGTTAAAAAATGTGGTAACTTATACCATGAACATTTCGTGTGTGGTTAAGGGTTGCTTAAGAACCTCGGCATACTTTTACGAACAACCTCATTTATGTCAAAAGCTTTAGGCAAATCACTAACATACTCTTTTTTAAACGACATCACGAAGATTTCAAACTATTACGATACATTTAAGTTCATAGATATACCTCACTATCTTATGCCAAAAGTTATGACATTGCAATAGAAAGTGTTGTCCATTAAACTGGAAAGTATCTAGTAAATAGATTCATAATCATAAGCGGAAACACAGGGCGAAAACAAGTTTGATACTTTTGTCATCGGGACAAGATGGATAGAGCCAGAAATAACTCATTTCCAGCGGGGCAACCATCATTGACACCAGGAGTAAGCTTTGAGCAAATTTGGTAAAGAATCTCCAGGCAACGCTAGATGCCATATAAATAAGCTGTTGATCTTGCAATTTTAATTTTCATAGAATTTCCTACACCAGAGGGCCATCTTGACATGTATCGTTTACCTGCCATTGGTTGCCAAATATATTTAGACGCTAAGACTCAAGACTGTTGCTATAGATATTAGTTGTTGATAACGAGGTCCTTGGTTGCTAAGAAATTATCAGGTTAATAGGGCAGCAATACATCGTCGAGTTAATCTTAGTTACGAGGAAGAAAAGATAGAACCAGAAATAACTCATCCAGCTTATACTCTTCATCAGCATTTGAAGTCGGCTCAAAGAAGTCCGTTTTCCAACTTTGTTGAAAGTCAGCGGATATCCTAATTTGATCCAACACATTCAGCTTGGTATACAAAACATAGCTTTAAACATTTAGGTAAACAATTATTCATTTTTGTATTCCGAAAGAGGGGGATGAAAACTTTGCTTACAGAAAAGCAGAATATTTAACGCCGGAGTTCAACCAAGTACCACACACTTTTGTCAATGTTATATTCTCCCGAAGGGTGGCATTGTCCATTTTAAAACTGCAAGCCTTCAATTCAGTGTAACATTTATTTTAGGTTGATTACTATTTTTTACTATTTGAAATTGTACAATTATTCGCATTTATTTTGATGGAATAATTATATATTGTAATTTAACAGTTTTTAAGTACAATACTTGGATATTTTTAACAATATATGTAACGATTTTTTGTTGTATGTTAATGGAAATTAAACCTGATAATTGAAACATCTTCATCGAATTTAACTATCATTGTTCTAGTCGGAAACTCGGACTCTGTGACCATGATGACGCGCATTCTTAAAGTCGGAGTTCAAACTCAATGGTAAAACTGATAATCTTCATTCTTGTTGAGTTTTGATCATGAAGTTTGCCGAATTTTATTAAAAAATGTACACTTATTTATTTATTTTCGTATAAGAAATGGAATGGAACGATTCTTTGAAATTAAATAAATGTCCGTGTGTAGACTTTGACCTGATCATGGTCCTGCATGCACGTGTGCCAGCATGGTTTAAAATATTTACGACGCTCCATTTAAATAGTGGCTAAGTTGTCATATGAAATTCCAGTGTTTGAAGTTTGATCAATTTTAATTGGTTTATAAGCGTTTCAGTAGGCGCTTGAGGTGTTGACAGTAAACCGGCCATGAATTAGAATACAGAGGGTGAAGTTACTGAGGTTTAAACAGGCGGTCAGTGTTGGAGCTGCTAGCCTGACCACCAGTTATTATCACGATAAACAGTTATATACTTTGTATTTGTAAACTTGAAGGAAAATATTTCGTAGTGTTTTTTTCTATATATCTTACATTAGCTTTCCACTGTTAGATGTGCAAGTGTCATGGCCATAATTGCATACCCTAAGTGGGGCCCTAATATACGGTATTTAGTTATACGATGTAAATATTGATTTAAACAGAAGATATCTGGATAGATCTACTATAAGAGCCTAAATAAGGTGAAAAACAGCTTAATGGTGATGCTGTTGCAATTTCTTTCGCTGTAATTTCTTCCTACAACATGGATCGCTGCCTTGAATTGTACACCGCATGTCTGCATCCATTTAAATGTATGATGCAATGTCATTTTATGAGAGAAATATACTTTGTTCCATTTTTTTAATTTTCAACTGCAAAATTTATTCAAATGGGAAGGGACATTGTTACATTAAGTGTTTTGCAAGAGCTTGAAACTGTTCCATAAGTGTGATTCAACAGAATTCTTAAGCACGTTATCATGGAAACAGTCGATGTAGTGATGCTCTTAAAATAGCTGTTTATTCATGATATTAAGATTTGCAGTTTTGAGTCGTAAATGCCTTGTAACACAAAATAGTAACTTGCATTTTTTAATATTACATCCAATATCATAGCTATTTGGTTTAAGTATATCTCAATACGACCAAAATATAGCAATGAAGAAAACACTTCTCAGATATGTTGGTTAATGAGGTGACCCCAGTGATGATATAGTGGATATTTGTTGATCTCAGTGTAAGATCGTATTTTATTTCACGAGTGTTATTTTGCTATGACCACTAAAATTAACAATATTCTTTTATTTCATGTATTTTCGACCTCTTTTTATAGTTCTTTCTCTAAGGGTGTGGTTCACAAATCCCACAACGTACCTACTCCTCCGGCCAGGAAATTAACACAGCAAAACATTACATTGTCACGTTTTTATTATATTTATAAAATTAATACTCCAGGATATAAATGATACTTAAAGCTGACAAAATAATTTCATTTATCCCTTATTTAACAAGAGTTTCCGTATGCCAAAACGACGTGCACTGGCCAGGAAAATGGAAAAAAGGAAAATCAGAACTTCTCGGATATTAAATTATTTTTGTATGCCAACCATTACTTTTATTACACTAGAACCATCACAGGGTCCCGAGTGAAAGGCTTGAATGCAAGGTATAAGGTTATTGGCAACTGCTTTAGCAGGCATTCTATCTTTGATTAGTGTAGCATATCCTTCCTTGATAAATGTAGTTGTATTACTTGTCAGAAATGCGTGTTGTTACTGTAAGGCGTTTTGTTACTTAAAAGAAGTCAAGAAAGTATGAATTTGATATCTTGATCGGCTGTTTTTAACTAAAAAAAGATAACAAGTGTGTATGGACGAACAGACGGACAGGAAGACAAACATGTAAATTCTACGAAAACAACAACTAACTGTATCAAAATGATTCAATAAAGGAAACAAGACAAAATGCTTTTACCAGACATGCCAAATGCACGCAAGCAAGCATGTTTAAAAGTGCGTTTTTGTTGTATTAACTTCTTTAAGAATCTTAGCAAACTAAAAACAAACATAAAACATACTCAGCTGTTGCTGAAAATTAACTTCTGGAAATATTTTTATAATTTGATATCATTTACACGTGACTTTAAAACGAAAACTCATTCGAGATAATGAAAATAGTGTTTTAGAAATAGTGACGAAAATATGGAAAATGCGTACGATGGTGTGGTATATATTATAGAAATTCATTTTGAACATTTATAAACATGTATATCAATTATATTTAGTATAGATATACATTTAAATCATAGTATTAAAATAATCGAACAATTCGTAAACGACCGATTTGAAGTCATAATTTAAAATCAAACACTTTCTGCATTTCAATGTCACATCAACTAAAGTAAGGAAAACAAGTCACATCAAAATCAGAACGGAAAAGATTACATCAATTGTCAATCAAAAAATGTCGATTCAACGGGTAAAACTAACAATGGAAGCAATTAACGTCAAAATATAAATGAAACATTGTTTCATTAATCGAAAATGGAAAATGTATTTTCAATTTAATATAGAAATGTCACATCAAATGACATTGGAGGAATGAATGATAAAAAAATGTTGTTACATTAATGTAAGAATGTCATATAAAAATGTCAAATCAATATCAGGATGTCACCTAAAATTTAGAATGTATTATCAATATTAAGTTGTCAGCTAACTATAATAATGTCCCATTACTTTGTCACCAAATACTTTAGAATGTCTCAACAATAAAATGTTGCCACACCAACATAAACATGTCATATCAACATTAAAAGTCAGATAAATAACTATAAGGTTATCACACCAACTTAAGAATGTCACAACAACATAGGAATTCCACATCAGCTTGTCACATCAAACATCAATGTGAACCTGTCTCCTCAATCAATGTATTGGAAATTCCCTTCTCCATCGTGTTTCCCCCCAAAAGGCATACATTTTCTTCACTGAAAGAAAGAAAGAAAGAGAAAGTATGTATAAGGTATAACAACATATCTAAATTCATTTCTTCTTCTTTTTCTTCTTCAGCAGCAGCAGCAGCAGCAGCAGCAGCAGCAGCAGCAGCAGCAGCATCAGGATCATTCTTTTTTGTTTTTTTATCCACATCTTCATCCTTATCATCACCCGCCTCCTCATCATCATTCCACGAATGCAAGACCATAATTACGCATTTTACTCATCACTATTATCCTTATCCTTTTTTAGTAATATATATATATGAATAAGGTTTCAAGACCTATTCTTACCTCATCCAGTCCCACTATGAGCCATCGACTCATTGGTGGGGGTGGAGGGATGGGTCATGGGTAGCGAACTCCACTACAAGGAGCATCTCTTCGGGTGGACGGTTGTACCCTTCCGGGAGAGTGGACGCTGGAACATTTCAGCAGACGCAGCACCACATGTGCCCATGTAAAGTAAATGTATAATAAAATCAAGTAAAATAATAATACAAACAAATATTAAACAAAAGTGCTTATATACTAGTTGGACCCCCTTCCGGTACGCCCCCTTCCGGTAGGTGGACACTGAAACAATTGAACAGAAACATCAGCACATGTTCTTATATAAAGTTTATATATTCATTAAATCAAGTACCAATATGCTACAACAGAATATTTAACATTTGAATAAGAGTCTAAAAATCTCAAATCTAAAACTATGAAGCCCCATCTGGAATATAATATTATATCTATTGAAATACATGAAACCAAAATAAACATTTTCTACTACCCAGGTTTGGTTAAAGAGATCTTGGGAACAATGCTGGTGCCTTTTAGCATTTTCACTGTAAGATTTCAGAAACCAACAGAAAGTGCCTATTCATTTCAGTGTATTTCTTTAAAAAAATGACTTATTAAGTAAAGCAGATGTTCGGACTTTCAACAAACTCTAAAAAAAACGAACAAAAAGAAACATATCTTTGTTGATGTTTTGGTTCTCGAAGCAGACGAATCAAAATCGTCTCCTATTGGAGCTCCTTTCCTTGCATGCTGCCAACCTGAGTAAATTAGAATAATTAACGTTAAGTGGGCAGAACTTGGAAAAGATCAAAGAATCGATTAATCAGCCTTTTTGCAATGTCAATATATTTCATGGCCAAGTAAGCAATCTTCTTCTTCTTTTTCTTTTTGTTCTTCTTCTTCTTTCTCTTCTTTATTATTATTATCTTGCACCATCAACTTTCTTCTTCTTCTTCTTCTTCTTCTTCTTCTTCTTCTTCTTCTTCTTCTACCTGTCACCATCACCTTCCTCTTCTTCTTCATTATCGTCTTCCCTTCTTCTTTTCTTCTTCATCTTTATCCTCATCTTCATCCTCATCAGCCACTTCATCATCATCGTCATTTAAATGCAAGCTTATAATCACCACCCATTACGTATTTAACTCTTGAACAAACACTAACTGGACGCGTTTTTCTCAGTATCATTATCATTATTCATGTATTACCAATTTACATATGGCTTCTAGCACTATTCTAACCAAAATCCTTTCCCGCTATGAGCCATTACCTCAGTGGTGGGTTGCCATCAAAAGCCAGCTCCAATGCAAGCGGCATCTCTTTGGGCGGAACGTTGGACCCCCTTCCGGTACGCCCCCTTCCGGTAGGTGGACACTGAAACAATTGAACAGAAACATCAGCACATGTTCTTATATAAAGTTTATATATTCATTAAATCAAGTACCAATATGCTACAACAGAATATTTAACATATGAATAAGAGTCTAAAAATCTCAAATCTAAAACTATGAAGCCCCATCTGGAATATAATATTATATCTATTGAAATACATGAAACCAAAATAAACATTTTCTACTACCCAGATTTGGTTAAAGAGATCTTGGGAACAATGCTGGTGCCTTTTAGCATTTTCACTGTAAGATTTCAGAAACCAACAGAAAGTGCCTATTCATTTCAGTGTATTTCTTTAAAAAAATGACTTATTAAGTAAAGCAGATGTTCGGACTTTCAACAAACTCTAAAAAAAACGAACAAAAAGAAACATATCTTTGTTGATGTTTTGGTTCTCGAAGCAGACGAATCAAAATCGTCTCCTATTGGAGCTCCTTTCCTTGCATGCTGCCAACCTGAGTAAATTAGAATAATTAACGTTAAGTGGGCAGAACTTGGAAAAGATCAAAGAATCGATTAATCAGCCTTTTTGCAATGTCAATATATTTCATGGCCAAGTAAGCAATCTTCTTCTTCTTCTTCTTTTTCTTTTTGTTCTTCTTCTTCTTTCTCTTCTTTATTATTATTATCTTGCACCATCAACTTTCTTCTTCTTCTTCTTCTTCTTCTTCTTCTTCTTCTTCTTCTTCTTCTTCTTCTTCTTCATCCTCATCTTCATCCTCATCAGCCACTTCATCATCATCGTCATTTAAATGCAAGCTTATAATCACCACCCATTACGTATTTAACTCTTGAACAAACACTAACTGGACGCGTTTTTCTCAGTATCATTATCATTATTCATGTATTACCAATTTACATATGGCTTCTAGCACTATTCTAACCAAAATCCTTTCCCGCTATGAGCCATTACCTCAGTGGTGGGTTGCCATCAAAAGCCAGCTCCAATGCAAGCGGCATCTCTTTGGGCGGAACGTTGGACCCCCTTCCGGTACGCCCCCTTCCGGTAGGTGGACACTGAAACAATTGAACAGAAACATCAGCACATGTTCTTATATAAAGTTTATATATTCATTAAATCAAGTACCAATATGCTACAACAGAATATTTAACATATGAATAAGAGTCTAAAAATCTCAAATCTAAAACTATGAAGCCCCATCTGGAATATAATATTATATCTATTGAAATACATGAAACCAAAATAAACATTTTCTACTACCCAGGTTTGGTTAAAGAGATCTTGGGAACAATGCTGGTGCCTTTTAGCATTTTCACTGTAAGATTTCAGAAACCAACAGAAAGTGCCTATTCATTTCAGTGTATTTCTTTAAAAAAATGACTTATTAAGTAAAGCAGATGTTCGGACTTTCAACAAACTCTAAAAATAAACGAACAAAAAGAAACATATCTTTGTTGATGTTTTGGTTCTCGAAGCAGACGAATCAAAATCGTCTCCTATTGGAGCTCCTTTCCTTGCATGCTGCCAACCTGAGTAAATTAGAATAATTAACGTTAAGTGGGCAGAACTTGGAAAAGATCAAAGAATCGATTAATCAGCCTTTTTGCAATGTCAATATATTTCATGGCCAAGTAAGCAATCTTCTTCTTCTTCTTCTTTTTCTTTTTGTTCTTCTTCTTCTTACTCTTCTTTATTATTATTATCTTGCACCATCAACTTTCTTCCTCTTCTTCTTCTTCTTCTTCTTCTTCTTCTTCTTCTTCTTCTTCTTCTTCTTCTTCTACCTGTCACCATCACCTTCCTCTTCTTCTTCATTATCGTCTTCCCTTCTTCTTTTCTTCTTCATCTTTATCCTCATCTTCATCCTCATCAGCCACTTCATTATCATCGTCATTTAAATGCAAGCTTATAATCACCACCCATTACGTATTTAACTCTTGAACAAACACTAACTGGACGCGTTTTTCTCAGTATCATTATCATTATTCATGTATTACCAATTTACATATGGCTTCTAGCACTATTCTAACCAAAATCCTTTCCCGCTATGAGCCATACCTCAGTGGTGGGTTGCCATCAAAAGTCAGCTCCAATGCAAGCGGCATCACTTTGGGCGGAACGTTGGACCCCCTTCCGGTACGCCCCCTTCCGGTAGGTGGACACTGAAACAATTGAACAGAAACATCAGCACATGTTCTTATATAAAGTTTATATATTCATTAAATCAAGTACCAATATGCTACAACAGAATATTTAACATTTGAATAAGAGTCTAAAAATCTCAAATCTAAAACTATGAAGCCCCATCTGGAATATAATATTATATCTATTGAAATACATGAAACCAAAATAAACATTTTCTACTACCCAGGTTTGGTTAAAGAGATCTTGGGAACAATGCTGGTGCCTTTTAGCATTTTCACTGTAAGATTTCAGAAACCAACAGAAAGTGCCTATTCATTTCAGTGTATTTCTTTAAAAAAATGACTTATTAAGTAAAGCAGATGTTCGGACTTTCAACAAACTCTAAAAAAAACGAACAAAAAGAAACATATCTTTGTTGATGTTTTGGTTCTCGAAGCAGACGAATCAAAATCGTCTCCTATTGGAGCTCCTTTCCTTGCATGCTGCCAACCTGAGTAAATTAGAATAATTAACGTTAAGTGGGCAGAACTTGGAAAAGATCAAAGAATCGATTAATCAGCCTTTTTGCAATGTCAATATATTTCATGGCCAAGTAAGCAATCTTCTTCTTCTTCTTTTTCTTTTTGTTCTTCTTCTTCTTTCTCTTCTTTATTATTATTATCTTGCACCATCAACTTTCTTCTTCTTCTTCTTCTTCTTCTTCTTCTTCTTCTTCTTCTTCTTCTTCTTCTTCTTCTTCTTCTTCTTCTTCTTCTTCTTCTTCTTCTTCTACCTGTCACCATCACCTTCCTCTTCTTCTTCATTATCGTCTTCCCTTCTTCTTTTCTTCTTCATCTTTATCCTCATCTTCATCCTCATCAGCCACTTCATCATCATCGTCATTTAAATACAAGCTTATAATCACCACCCATTACGTATTTAACTCTTGAACAAACACTAACTGGACGCGTTTTTCTCAGTATCATTATCATTATTCATGTATTACCAATTTACATATGGCTTCTAGCACTATTCTAACCAAAATCCTTTCCCGCTATGAGCCATTACCTCAGTGGTGGGTTGCCATCAAAAGCCAGCTCCAATGCAAGCGGCATCTCTTTGGGCGGAACGTTGGACCCCCTTCCGGTACGCCCCCTTCCGGTAGGTGGACACTGAAACAATTGAACAGAAACATCAGCACATGTTCTTATATAAAGTTTATATATTCATTAAATCAAGTACCAATATGCTACAACAGAATATTTAACATATGAATAAGAGTCTAAAAATCTCAAATCTAAAACTATGAAGCCCCATCTGGAATATAATATTATATCTATTGAAATACATGAAACCAAAATAAACATTTTCTACTACCCAGGTTTGGTTAAAGAGATCTTGGGAACAATGCTGGTGCCTTTTAGCATTTTCACTGTAAGATTTCAGAAACCAACAGAAAGTGCCTATTCATTTCAGTGTATTTCTTTAAAAAAATGACTTATTAAGTAAAGCAGATGTTCGGACTTTCAACAAACTCTAACAAAAAAACGAACAAAAAGAAACATATCTTTGTTGATGTTTTGGTTCTCGAAGCAGACGAATCAAAATCGTCTCCTATTGGAGCTCCTTTCCTTGCATGCTGCCAACCTGAGTAAATTAGAATAATTAACGTTAAGTGGGCAGAACTTGGAAAAGATCAAAGAATCGATTAATCAGCCTTTTTGCAATGTCAATATATTTCATGGCCAAGTAAGCAATCTTCTTCTTCTTCTTTTTCTTTTTGTTCTTCTTCTTCTTTCTCTTCTTTATTATTATTATTATCTTGCACCATCAACTTTCTTCTTCTTCTTCTTCTTCTTCTTCTTCTTCTTCTTCTTCTTCTTCTTCTTCTACCTGTCACCATCACCTTCCTCTTCTTCTTCATTATCGTCTTCCCTTCTTCTTTTCTTCTTCATCTTTATCCTCATCTTCATCCTCATCAGCCACTTCATCATCATCGTCATTTAAATGCAAGCTTATAATCACCACCCATTACTTATTTAACTCTTGAACAAACACTAACTGGACGCGTTTTTCTCAGTATCATTATCATTATTCATGTATTACCAATTTACATATGGCTTCTAGCACTATTCTAACCAAAATCCTTTCCCGCTATGAGCCATTACCTGAGTGGTGGGTTGCCATCAAAAGCCAGCTCCAATGCAAGCGGCATCTCTTTGGGCGGAACGTTGGACCCCCTTCCGGTACGCCCCCTTCCGGTAGGTGGACACTGAAACAATTGAACAGAAACATCAGCACATGTTCTTATATAAAGTTTATATATTCATTAAATCAAGTACCAATATGCTACAACAGAATATTTAACATATGAATAAGAGTCTAAAAATCTCAAATCTAAAACTATGAAGCCCCATCTGGAATATAATAGTATATCTATTGAAATACATGAAACCAAAATAAACATTTTCTACTACCCAGGTTTGGTTAAAGAGATCTTGGGAACAATGCTGGTGCCTTTTAGCATTTTCACTGTAAGATTTCAGAAACCAACAGAAAGTGCCTATTCATTTCAGTGTATTTCTTTAAAAAAATGACTTATTAAGTAAAGCAGATGTTCGGACTTTCAACAAACTCTAAAAAAAAACGAACAAAAAGAAACATATCTTTGTTGATGTTTTGGTTCTCGAAGCAGACGAATCAAAATCTTCTCCTATTGGAGCTCCTTTCCTTGCATGCTGCCAACCTGAGTAAATTAGAATAATTAACGTTAAGTGGGCAGAGCTTGGAAAAGATCAAAGAATCGATTAATCAGCCTTTTTGCAATGTCAATATATTTCATGGCCAAGTAAGCAATCTTCTTCTTCTTCTTCTTTTTCTTTTTGTTCTTCTTCTTCTTTCTCTTCTTTATTATTATTATCTTGCACCATCAACTTTCTTCTTCTTCTTCTTCTTCTTCTTCTTCTTCTTCTTCTTCTTCTTCTTCTTCTTCTTCTTCTACCTGTCACCATCACCTTCCTCTTCTTCTTCATTATCGTCTTCCCTTCTTCTTTTCTTCTTTATCTTTATCCTCATCTTCATCCTCATCAGCCACTTCATCATCATCGTCATTTAAATGCAAGCTTATAATCACCACCCATTACGTATTTAACTCTTGAACAAACACTAACTGGACGCGTTTTTCTCAGTATCATTATCATTATTCATGTATTACCAATTTACATATGGCTTCTAGCACTATTCTAACCAAATTCCTTTCCCGCTATGAGCCATTACCTCAGTGGTGGGTTGCCATCAAAAGTCAGCTCCAATGCAAGCGGCATCTCTTTGGGCGGAACGTTGGACCCCCTTCCGGTACGCCCCCTTCCGGTAGGTGGACACTGAAACAATTGAACAGAAACATCAGCACATGTTCTTATATAAAGTTTATATATTCATTAAATCAAGTACCAATATGCTACAACAGAATATTTAACATATGAATAAGAGTCTAAAAATCTCAAATCTAAAACTATGAAGCCCCATCTGGAATATAATATTATATCTATTGAAATACATGAAACCAAAATAAACATTTTCTACTACCCAGGTTTGGTTAAAGAGATCTTGGGAACAATGCTGGTGCCTTTTAGCATTTTCACTGTAAGATTTCAGAAACCAACAGAAAGTGCCTATTCATTTCAGTGTATTTCTTTAAAAAAATGACTTATTAAGTAAAGCAGATGTTCGGACTTTCAACAAACTCTAAAAAAAAAACGAACAAAAAGAAACATATCTTTGTTGATGTTTTGGTTCTCGAAGCAGACGAATCAAAATCGTCTCCTATTGGAGCTCCTTTCCTTGCATGCTGCCAACCTGAGTAAATTAGAATAATTAACGTTAAGTGGGCAGAACTTGGAAAAGATCAAAGAATCGATTAATCAGCATTTTTGCAATGTCAATATATTTCATGGCCAAGTAAGCAATCTTCTTCTTCTTCTTCTTTTTCTTTTTGTTCTTCTTCTTCTTTCTCTTCTTTATTATTATTATCTTGCACCATCAACTTTCTTCTTCTTCTTCTTCTTCTTCTTCTTCTTCTTCTTCTTCTTCTTCTTCTACCTGTCACCATCACCTTCCTCTTCTTCTTCATTATCGTCTTCCCTTCTTCTTTTCTTCTTCTTCATCTTTATCCTCATCTTCATCCTCATCAGCCACTTCATCATCATCGTCATTTAAATGCAAGCTTATAATCACCACCCATTACTTATTTAACTCTTGAACAAACACTAACTGGACGCGTTTTTCTCAGTATCATTATCATTATTCATGTATTACCAATTTACATATGGCTTCTAGCACTATTCTAACCAAAATCCTTTCCCGCTATGAGCCATTACCTCAGTGGTGGGTTGCCATCAAAAGCCAGCTCCAATGCAAGCGGCATCTCTTTGGGCGGAACGTTGGACCCCCTTCCGGTACGCCCCCTTCCGGTAGGTGGACACTGAAACAATTGAACAGAAACATCAGCACATGTTCTTATATAAAGTTTATATATTCATTAAATCAAGTACCAATATGCTACAACAGAATATTTAACATATGAATAAGAGTCTAAAAATCTCAAATCTAAAACTATGAAGCCCCATCTGGAATATAATATTATATCTATTGAAATACATGAAACCAAAATAAACATTTTCTACTACCCAGATTTGGTTAAAGAGATCTTGGGAACAATGCTGGTGCCTTTTAGCATTTTCACTGTAAGATTTCAGAAACCAACAGAAAGTGCCTATTCATTTCAGTGTATTTCTTTAAAAAAAATGACTTATTAAGTAAAGCAGATGTTCGGACTTTCAACAAACTCTAAAAAAAACGAACAAAAAGAAACATATCTTTGTTGATGTTTTGGTTCTCGAAGCAGACGAATCAAAATCGTCTCCTATTGGAGCTCCTTTCCTTGCATGCTGCCAACCTGAGTAAATTAGAATAATTAACGTTAAGTGGGCAGAACTTGGAAAAGATCAAAGAATCGATTAATCAGCCTTTTTGCAATGTCAATATATTTCATGGCCAAGTAAGCAATCTTCTTCTTCTTCTTCTTTTTCTTTTTGTTCTTCTTCTTCTTCTTTCTCTTCTTTATTATTATTATCTTGCACCATCAACATTCTTCTTCTTCTTCTTCTTCTTCTTCTTCTTCTTCTTCTTCTTCTTCTTCTTCTTCTTCTTCATCCTCATCAGCCACTTCATCATCATCGTCATTTAAATGCAAGCTTATAATCACCACCCATTACGTATTTAACTCTTGAACAAACACTAACTGGACGCGTTTTTCTCAGTATCATTATCATTATTCATGTATTACCAATTTACATATGGCTTCTAGCACTATTCTAACCAAAATCCTTTCCCGCTATGAGCCATTACCTCAGTGGTGGGTTGCCATCAAAAGTCAGCTCCAATGCAAGCGGCATCTCTTTGGGCGGAACGTTGGACCCCCTTCCGGTACGCCCCCTTCCGGTAGGTGGACACTGAAACAATTGAACAGAAACATCAGCACATGTTCTTATATAAAGTTTATATATTCATTAAATCAAGTACCAATATGCTACAACAGAATATTCAACATATGAATAAGAGTCTAAAAATCTCAAATCTAAAACTATGAAGCCCCATCTGGAATATAATATTATATCTATTGAAATACATGAAACCAAAATAAACATTTTCTACTACCCAGGTTTGGTTAAAGAGATCTTGGGAACAATGCTGGTGCCTTTTAGCATTTTCACTGTAAGATTTCAGAAACCAACAGAAAGTGCCTATTCATTTCAGTGTATTTCTTTAAAAAAAATGACTTATTAAGTAAAGCAGATGTTCGGACTTTCAACAAACTCTAAAAAAAACGAACAAAAAGAAACATATCTTTGTTGATGTTTTGGTTCTCGAAGCAGACGAATCAAAATCGTCTCCTATTGGAGCTCCTTTCCTTGCATGCTGCCAACCTGAGTAAATTAGAATAATTAACGTTAAGTGGGCAGAACTTGGAAAAGATCAAAGAATCGATTAATCAGCCTTTTTGCAATGTCAATATATTTCATGGCCAAGTAAGCAATCTTCTTCTTCTTCTTCTTTTTCTTTTTGTTCTTCTTCTTCTTTCTCTTCTTTATTATTATTATCTTGCACCATCAACATTCTTCTTCTTCTTCTTCTTCTTCTTCTTCTTCTTCTTCTTCTTCTTCTTCTTCTTCTTCTTCTTCATCCTCATCAGCCACTTCATCATCATCGTCATTTAAATGCAAGCTTATAATCACCACCCATTACGTATTTAACTCTTGAACAAACACTAACTGGACGCGTTTTTCTCAGTATCATTATCATTATTCATGTATTACCAATTTACATATGGCTTCTAGCACTATTCTAACCAAAATCCTTTCCCGCTATGAGCCATTACCTCAGTGGTGGGTTGCCATCAAAAGTCAGCTCCAATGCAAGCGGCATCTCTTTGGGCGGAACGTTGGACCCCCTTCCGGTACGCCCCCTTCCGGTAGGTGGACACTGAAACAATTGAACAGAAACATCAGCACATGTTCTTATATAAAGTTTATATATTCATTAAATCAAGTACCAATATGCTACAACAGAATATTCAACATATGAATAAGAGTCTAAAAATCTCAAATCTAAAACTATGAAGCCCCATCTGGAATATAATATTATATCTATTGAAATACATGAAACCAAAATAAACATTTTCTACTACCCAGGTTTGGTTAAAGAGATCTTGGGAACAATGCTGGTGCCTTTTAGCATTTTCACTGTAAGATTTCAGAAACCAACAGAAAGTGCCTATTCATTTCAGTGTATTTCTTTAAAAAAATGACTTATTAAGTAAAGCAGATGTTCGGACTTTCAACAAACTCTAAAAAAAACGAACAAAAAGAAACATACCTTTGTTGATGTTTTGGTTCTCGAAGCAGACGAATCAAAATCGTCTCCTATTGGAGCTCCTTTCCTTGCATGCTGCCAACCTGAGTAAATTAGAATAATTAACGTTAAGTGGGCAGAACTTGGAAAAGATCAAAGAATCGATTAATCAGCCTTTTTGCAATGTCAATATATTTCATGGCCAAGTAAGCAATCTTCTTCTTCTTCTTCTGTTTCTTTTTGTTCTTCTTCTTCTTTCTCTTCTTTATTATTATTATCTTGCACCATCAACATTCTTCTTCTTCTTCTTCTTCTTCTTCTTCTTCTTCTTCTTCTTCTTCTTCTTCTTCTTCTTCTTCTTCTTCATCCTCATCAGCCACTTCATCATCATCGTCATTTAAATGCAAGCTTATAATCACCACCCATTACGTATTTAACTCTTGAACAAACACTAACTGGACGCGTTTTTCTCAGTATCATTATCATTATTCATGTATTACCAATTTACATATGGCTTCTAGCACTATTCTAACCAAAATCCTTTCCCGCTATGAGCCATTACCTCAGTGGTGGGTTGCCATCAAAAGTCAGCTCCAATGCAAGCGGCATCTCTTTGGGCGGAACGTTGGACCCCCTTCCGGTACGCCCCCTTCCGGTAGGTGGACACTGAAACAATTGAACAGAAACATCAGCACATGTTCTTATATAAAGTTTATATATTCATTAAATCAAGTACCAATATGCTACAACAGAATATTCAACATATGAATAAGAGTCTAAAAATCTCAAATCTAAAACTATGAAGCCCCATCTGGAATATAATATTATATCTATTGAAATACATGAAACCAAAATAAACATTTTCTACTACCCAGGTTTGGTTAAAGAGATCTTGGGAACAATGCTGGTGCCTTTTAGCATTTTCACTGTAAGATTTCAGAAACCAACAGAAAGTGCCTATTCATTTCAGTGTATTTCTTTAAAAAAAATGACTTATTAAGTAAAGCAGATGTTCGGACTTTCAACAAACTCTAAAAAAAACGAACAAAAAGAAACATATCTTTGTTGATGTTTTGGTTCTCGAAGCAGACGAATCAAAATCGTCTCCTATTGGAGCTCCTTTCCTTGCATGCTGCCAACCTGAGTAAATTAGAATAATTAACGTTAAGTGGGCAGAACTTGGAAAAGATCAAAGAATCGATTAATCAGCCTTTTTGCAATGTCAATATATTTCATGGCCAAGTAAGCAATCTTCTTCTTCTTCTTCTTTTTCTTTTTGTTCTTCTTCTTCTTTCTCTTCTTTATTATTATTATCTTGCACCATCAACATTCTTCTTCTTCTTCTTCTTCTTCTTCTTCTTCTTCTTCTTCTTCTTCTTCTTCTTCTTCTTCTTCTACCTGTCACCATCACCTTCCTCTTCTTCTTCATTATCGTCTTCCCTTCTTCTTTTTTTCTTCTTCATCTTTATCCTCATCTTCATCCTCATCAGCCACTTCATCATCATCGTCATTTAAATGCAAGCTTATAATCACCACCCATTACTTATTTAACTCTTGAACAAACACTAACTGGACGCGTTTTTCTCAGTATCATTATCATTATTCATGTATTACCAATTTACATATGGCTTCTAGCACTATTCTAACCAAAATCCTTTCCCGCTATGAGCCATTACCTCAGTGGTGGGTTGCCATCAAAAGCCAGCTCCAATGCAAGCGGCATCTCTTTGGGCGGAACGTTGGACCCCCTTCCGGTACGCCCCCTTCCGGTAGGTGGACACTGAAACAATTGAACAGAAACATCAGCACATGTTCTTATATAAAGTTTATATATTCATTAAATCAAGTACCAATATGCTACAACAGAATATTTAACATATGAATAAGAGTCTAAAAATCTCAAATCTAAAACTATGAAGCCCCATCTGGAATATAATATTATATCTATTGAAATACATGAAACCAAAATAAACATTTTCTACTACCCAGATTTGGTTAAAGAGATCTTGGGAACAATGCTGGTGCCTTTTAGCATTTTCACTGTAAGATTTCAGAAACCAACAGAAAGTGCCTATTCATTTCAGTGTATTTCTTTAAAAAAAATGACTTATTAAGTAAAGCAGATGTTCGGACTTTCAACAAACTCTAAAAAAAACGAACAAAAAGAAACATATCTTTGTTGATGTTTTGGTTCTCGAAGCAGACGAATCAAAATCGTCTCCTATTGGAGCTCCTTTCCTTGCATGCTGCCAACCTGAGTAAATTAGAATAATTAACGTTAAGTGGGCAGAACTTGGAAAAGATCAAAGAATCGATTAATCAGCCTTTTTGCAATGTCAATATATTTCATGGCCAAGTAAGCAATCTTCTTCTTCTTCTTCTTTTTCTTTTTGTTCTTCTTCTTCTTTCTCTTCTTTATTATTATTATCTTGCACCATCAACATTCTTCTTCTTCTTCTTCTTCTTCTTCTTCTTCTTCTTCTTCTTCTTCTTCTTCTTCTTCATCCTCATCTTCATCCTCATCAGCCACTTCATCATCATCGTCATTTAAATGCAAGCTTATAATCACCACCCATTACGTATTTAACTCTTGAACAAACACTAACTGGACGCGTTTTTCTCAGTATCATTATCATTATTCATGTATTACCAATTTACATATGGCTTCTAGCACTATTCTAACCAAAATCCTTTCCCGCTATGAGCCATTACCTCAGTGGTGGGTTGCCATCAAAAGTCAGCTCCAATGCAAGCGGCATCTCTTTGGGCGGAACGTTGGACCCCCTTCCGGTACGCCCCATTCCGGTAGGTGGACACTGAAACAATTGAACAGAAACATCAGCACATGTTCTTATATAAAGTTTATATATTCATTAAATCAAGTACCAATATGCTACAACAGAATATTCAACATATGAATAAGAGTCTAAAAATCTCAAATCTAAAACTATGAAGCCCCATCTGGAATATAATATTATATCTATTGAAATACATGAAACCAAAATAAACATTTTCTACTACCCAGGTTTGGTTAAAGAGATCTTGGGAACAATGCTGGTGCCTTTTAGCATTTTCACTGTAAGATTTCAGAAACCAACAGAAAGTGCCTATTCATTTCAGTGTATTTCTTTAAAAAAATGACTTATTAAGTAAAGCAGATGTTCGGACTTTCAACAAACTCTAAAAAAAACGAACAAAAAGAAACATACCTTTGTTGATGTTTTGGTTCTCGAAGCAGACGAATCAAAATCGTCTCCTATTGGAGCTCCTTTCCTTGCATGCTGCCAACCTGAGTAAATTAGAATAATTAACGTTAAGTGGGCAGAACTTGGAAAAGATCAAAGAATCGATTAATCAGCCTTTTTGCAATGTCAATATATTTCATGGCCAAGTAAGCAATCTTCTTCTTCTTCTTCTTTTTCTTTTTGTTCTTCTTCTTCTTTCTCTTCTTTATTATTATTATCTTGCACCATCAACATTCTTCTTCTTCTTCTTCTTCTTCTTCTTCTTCTTCTTCTTCTTCTTCTTCTTCTTCTTCTTCTTCATCCTCATCAGCCACTTCATCATCATCGTCATTTAAATGCAAGCTTATAATCACCACCCATTACGTATTTAACTCTTGAACAAACACTAACTGGACGCGTTTTTCTCAGTATCATTATCATTATTCATGTATTACCAATTTACATATGGCTTCTAGCACTATTCTAACCAAAATCCTTTCCCGCTATGAGCCATTACCTCAGTGGTGGGTTGCCATCAAAAGTCAGCTCCAATGCAAGCGGCATCTCTTTGGGCGGAACGTTGGACCCCCTTCCGGTACGCCCCCTTCCGGTAGGTGGACACTGAAACAATTGAACAGAAACATCAGCACATGTTCTTATATAAAGTTTATATATTCATTAAATCAAGTACCAATATGCTACAACAGAATATTCAACATATGAATAAGAGTCTAAAAATCTCAAATCTAAAACTATGAAGCCCCATCTGGAATATAATATTATATCTATTGAAATACATGAAACCAAAATAAACATTTTCTACTACCCAGGTTTGGTTAAAGAGATCTTGGGAACAATGCTGGTGCCTTTTAGCATTTTCACTGTAAGATTTCAGAAACCAACAGAAAGTGCCTATTCATTTCAGTGTATTTCTTTAAAAAAAATGACTTATTAAGTAAAGCAGATGTTCGGACTTTCAACAAACTCTAAAAAAAACGAACAAAAAGAAACATATCTTTGTTGATGTTTTGGTTCTCGAAGCAGACGAATCAAAATCGTCTCCTATTGGAGCTCCTTTCCTTGCATGCTGCCAACCTGAGTAAATTAGAATAATTAACGTTAAGTGGGCAGAACTTGGAAAAGATCAAAGAATCGATTAATCAGCCTTTTTGCAATGTCAATATATTTCATGGCCAAGTAAGCAATCTTCTTCTTCTTCTTCTTTTTCTTTTTGTTCTTCTTCTTCTTTCTCTTCTTTATTATTATTATCTTGCACCATCAACATTCTTCTTCTTCTTCTTCTTCTTCTTCTTCTTCTTCTTCTTCTTCTTCTTCTTCTACCTGTCACCATCACCTTCCTCTTCTTCTTCATTATCGTCTTCCCTTCTTCTTTTTTTCTTCTTCATCTTTATCCTCATCTTCATCCTCATCAGCCACTTCATCATCATCGTCATTTAAATGCAAGCTTATAATCACCACCCATTACTTATTTAACTCTTGAACAAACACTAACTGGACGCGTTTTTCTCAGTATCATTATCATTATTCATGTATTACCAATTTACATATGGCTTCTAGCACTATTCTAACCAAAATCCTTTCCCGCTATGAGCCATTACCTCAGTGGTGGGTTGCCATCAAAAGCCAGCTCCAATGCAAGCGGCATCTCTTTGGGCGGAACGTTGGACCCCCTTCCGGTACGCCCCCTTCCGGTAGGTGGACACTGAAACAATTGAACAGAAACATCAGCACATGTTCTTATATAAAGTTTATATATTCATTAAATCAAGTACCAATATGCTACAACAGAATATTTAACATATGAATAAGAGTCTAAAAATCTCAAATCTAAAACTATGAAGCCCCATCTGGAATATAATATTATATCTATTGAAATACATGAAACCAAAATAAACATTTTCTACTACCCAGATTTGGTTAAAGAGATCTTGGGAACAATGCTGGTGCCTTTTAGCATTTTCACTGTAAGATTTCAGAAACCAACAGAAAGTGCCTATTCATTTCAGTGTATTTCTTTAAAAAAAATGACTTATTAAGTAAAGCAGATGTTCGGACTTTCAACAAACTCTAAAAAAAACGAACAAAAAGAAACATATCTTTGTTGATGTTTTGGTTCTCGAAGCAGACGAATCAAAATCGTCTCCTATTGGAGCTCCTTTCCTTGCATGCTGCCAACCTGAGTAAATTAGAATAATTAACGTTAAGTGGGCAGAACTTGGAAAAGATCAAAGAATCGATTAATCAGCCTTTTTGCAATGTCAATATATTTCATGGCCAAGTAAGCAATCTTCTTCTTCTTCTTCTTTTTCTTTTTGTTCTTCTTCTTCTTCTTTCTCTTCTTTATTATTATTATCTTGCACCATCAACATTCTTCTTCTTCTTCTTCTTCTTCTTCTTCTTCTTCTTCTTCTTCTTCTTCTTCTTCTTCTTCTTCTTCTTCTTCTTCATCCTCATCAGCCACTTCATCATCATCGTCATTTAAATGCAAGCTTATAATCACCACCCATTACGTATTTAACTCTTGAACAAACACTAACTGGACGCGTTTTTCTCAGTATCATTATCATTATTCATGTATTACCAATTTACATATGGCTTCTAGCACTATTCTAACCAAAATCCTTTCCCGCTATGAGCCATTACCTCAGTGGTGGGTTGCCATCAAAAGTCAGCTCCAATGCAAGCGGCATCTCTTTGGGCGGAACGTTGGACCCCCTTCCGGTACGCCCCCTTCCGGTAGGTGGACACTGAAACAATTGAACAGAAACATCAGCACATGTTCTTATATAAAGTTTATATATTCATTAAATCAAGTACCAATATGCTACAACAGAATATTCAACATATGAATAAGAGTCTAAAAATCTCAAATCTAAAACTATGAAGCCCCATCTGGAATATAATATTATATCTATTGAAATACATGAAACCAAAATAAACATTTTCTACTACCCAGGTTTGGTTAAAGAGATCTTGGGAACAATGCTGGTGCCTTTTAGCATTTTCACTGTAAGATTTCAGAAACCAACAGAAAGTGCCTATTCATTTCAGTGTATTTCTTTAAAAAAAATGACTTATTAAGTAAAGCAGATGTTCGGACTTTCAACAAACTCTAAAAAAAAACGAACAAAAAGAAACATATCTTTGTTGATGTTTTGGTTCTCGAAGCAGACGAATCAAAATCGTCTCCTATTGGAGCTCCTTTCCTTGCATGCTGCCAACCTGAGTAAATTAGAATAATTAACGTTAAGTGGGCAGAACTTGGAAAAGATCAAAGAATCGATTAATCAGCCTTTTTGCAATGTCAATATATTTCATGGCCAAGTAAGCATCTTATCTTCTTTCTTCTTTTTCTTTTTGTTCTTCTTCTTCTTTCTCTTCT